>NC_041388.1:471870358-471944791 GCF_002162155.2 Triticum dicoccoides | reverse complement strand
TATTATCAAAAAGCGGGGGAGGGTGCAGGGTGTCGGCGGCCGCTGTGGAGCGGGCCGGGGGAGGGTGCAGGGGGTCGGCGGCGGCGGTGGAGCGGGGGAGGGTGCGGTGGGTCGTCGGCGGCGGTGGAGCGGGGGAGGGTGCGGGGGGTCGGCGGCGGCGATATATTTTTATTTTTTTTGTTGCATGTAATAATTTTTTAGAAAATGAATATGAATATGAAACAGTAATATTTTTTTATAAAAACAGTAATAATTGTTGTTTAACAACAATTGTAGTCTACACTTTTTTATTATTATTTTTTTAAAAATGAAGAGGGGAGAGGAGGCGCGGGTGGGATCGAGATCGAGATGGAGGGGGAATCGAGATCGAGATGGAGGGGGATCGAGATCGAGTGTCCTCATGAATATTCAATATTTTATCATATTGAATATGAAAAAATATCATCAAATTTGAAAAAAAGATTCATGAATTCAAAAAGTGCCCATGAAATTTAAAAATATTCATGATATCAAAAAGTGCCCATGATATTTAAAAATATTCATGATATCAAAATATATACTAATGGCGCACTTCTATAGGGTGCGCCATTAGTAGTTTAAACTAGTAATGGCGCACTGTGAGGCGGTGCGACATTAGTAGTTTTGCAAAAAAAAGAATAAAAAAAATCAGTACTGGCGCACTCCCTCTGGTGCGCCATTACTAGTTAGAACTAGTAATGGCGCACTTCGGTAGGATGCGCCATTAGTATGTATGTAAAAATGAAAAAAAATATCACTAGTGGCGCACCTGTTTTCTGGTGCGCCATTAGTGTCTTCCACACTAATGGTGCATCACCAACTGGTGCGCCATTAGTATATAGTAGTGGCGCACGGCCTCCCTGGTGCGCCATTAGTGTCAATCCTATCTATAGCCCTTTTCCTAGTAGTGTACAGTGCGTCGAGGCCCGGGTGCTGACCGCCCTCTGGCCAGACGCCAAGATCCCACGCACCCCTAGCTGGACTGCCGAGTGGCTGGAGGTAGCAACCGGCCGCTTTGAGGCTTGGAAAGGCTCCGCGGCCCGTGCCGGCGCTCGGAGGGCCCTGGAGTTCATCAAGGCGTGGTATCCAGGCCTGGACTTGGCCCAGCAGGCCACCTTCCGGTAGGAGGCCGCACCGGAGCTGGCGGCGGCAAGCCACGACATTACCTAATGCGCGGCAGCGATCACCGACTACGCCGACACCACCGAGTTCGTCCCCGAACTGAACGAGGAGGGCGCCGAGGTGGCACCCAACTAGTTCGCACTAAACCTAGAGTACAACGAGGACTCGGTGGAGGAGATCTCCTCCAGCGACGAAGGCGAGGACGAAGAAGGCTAGGATGAAGAGGGTGAGGATGGTGAAGACGACGCACCGGAAGGCGGAGCGGATGGCTAGCCCCAGCCCGATTGAGCCTCTAGCAATGAGTCGCGTGCGAGCATGCCGACCACTACTGATTCTGACCAGGCCGAGACTCGCCAGACGGCCACTTCACCAGCAGGCGCTGCTGACTCCACCAACATGCCGAACCCGCCTGCTGCTCCTCTGGCCTAGGTGGCCAGTTTTATCTTTGTCCTTTCTTGCTTTTGTAACCTCTCGAACAATCTTGTTAAATTTGCGCAGTTCCACGCGCTGGGGGTGTATTCAAACTTGTTGAATTCTGTCTATGAGCCTTGCTATGTAAATTAACTTAATTCACAAAAGTTGTGCTTTGTCGGGCTCTGACTTGTCTTGCTTTCCTGCTCTTTTTGGCTTTTCCTTTGCCATCTTCCCTTGACTGCTGCCTTGCCAGCTAGGCAACCACTCTGTGGTCTGTGGCTAGGTCAGGTGCTTGGCCATTTTGGGAAGAAAAGTACTTTGTCCACTTAGAATGTAGCAAGTAAAGTAAAAAGTCGGTCGACCGGCTAACCAGCATCCGGACGATGAGGCGAGGAGCCGGCTTGGCCTATGTAGATGCTTTTTTCCTTAGACATTCTTCGCGTGGACACCATTTATCGCCTTTAGCTCTTGCCAGCCAAACAGTCGCTCTGCAAGCTACGGCTTGCGGCATGAGAGGGCTTACATGTCGGCACACTACTTGTCTGACTGCATGTAGCATCAACATAGTACAAGACAACAAGCCTCCAGGCCGACTGGTTGAACCCGATGCCGGGCGAAGGAATGAAATAGCACATTCATAGGCATAAAACTTATCATGTAGATAAAAAGGGGGAGCCCCTGAGTGCTCCTCGATGGTCCCGATGTCTTTGTGCTTAATACAAAAGGTAGCCTGGTACATACTGCATTTAACTGTAAAATCTTTGAAGGAGGTTCATGTTCCATGGGCGCTCTGATTCTTTGCTGGAATCGTCCCTCTTTTGTGCCCTGGGCTTCTGTGCATCAATCAGGTAGTAGGAGTCGTTGCCCAAGGCTTTGCTGATGATGGAAGGGCCTTCCCAAGCGGCCGAGAGCTTGTGTTGGCTGGCTGTTCACTGGATCAGCCAGACTACAAGGCCCCCCTCTTGGAAGGATCTTGGCTTGACCTTCCGACTGTGGTAGCGGTGCAGGCTTTGCTGGTAGATGGCGGACCGGCTGAGTGCCAACAGCCGACCCTCTTCCAGCAGATCGACGCCATCTTCTCGTGCTTCCTTTTCCTCCGCCTCCGTGTACATAGTGATGCGAGGTGAGTCGAACTGAATGTCAGTTGGGATGACGGCCTCGACCCCGTACACGAGGAAGAAAGGAGTGAAGTCAGTTGATTTTTTCGGAGTGGTGCATAGACTCCAGAGGACGGCCGACAGCTCATTGATCCAGCACCCGGCCGAGCCCTCCAGCAGCTCGACCAGTCGGGGCTTGATGCCGGAGAGGGTGAGACAGTTTGCTCGCTCGACTTTGCCATTTTACTGTGGGTGGGCAACGAACGCTAAGTCCAGTCGGATGCCCTACATTGCGCAGAAACAAGCCGAGGCTCCTTTGGAGAAGTTTGTGCCATTGTCGGTGATGATGATGTGCGGTACACCATACCGGACGGTAATATCTGCGATGAAGGTCAGAGCAATCGAACCATTCAACTTTTTTATCGGTTTTGTTTCAATCCACTTAGTGAATTTGTCCACAGCGACAAGCAGAGGAGTCATGCCGCCTCGTGCTATCTTGAATGGGCCCACCATGTCCAGCCCCCACACGGCAAAGGGCCAAGTGAGGGGGTGGTCTTGAGTGCAGAAGCCGTCTGATGCTGCTTGGAGCTGAATTTCTTGCACCCCTTGCATTTCTTGACCAAATCCTTGTCGTCTTCTAGAGCAGCCAGCTAGAAGAAACCATGGCGGAAGGCTTTGGCGACAAGGGATCTGGAGGCCGCATGGTGGCCGCACTCGCCTTGGTGGATTCCTCTTAGGATTGCTTTGCCCTTCTCTGGCTCCACGCAGCGCTGGAACACACCAGTGACGCTGCGCCTGACAAGTTCTCTGTTTACTATCGTGTATGCTCCCGCCTGGTGTTGCACCTGCCAGGCCGAAATCTCGCCGGCTGGTAGCTCGCCGCTCACCAGAAAGTTGAGGATGGGTTGCACCCATGATGGTGCTTCGAATTCATTCACTGTCATCACGGCCACTGAGGCGGTTGGGTTGGGAGGCGGTGGGGTGGGGTCGGCCGCTGCTTGCTGCATTGTTGGAGTCCCAGGGCCGACTGCCGCAGCCCCGGGCCAGGTTCTAAAGTCCTCGGGCCAGGTGCGACTACTGCAGCCCATGAGGCGCCTGCCAAGTCCCCGGGCCAACTGATGCAGCCCCCGAATCAGATCCGACTGCTCCAGGGGCAGCCGACACGAAGATAGACTCTGATTCCGGCAAAGGCTTGATAGACGGCTTGAGGAGGCGCTAAAGGGAGACGCCGGTTGGTATGGCTTGCCGGGTGGATCCAATCTGTGCCAGGGCATCTTCTTGCTCGTTGTCGGCCCGTGGCACGTGAAGGAACTCGCACCCGTCAAAATATCTATAGATTTGCTGGACGAGGAAGCGGTAGCTCACCATGTCTGCATCCTTGGCGTCCCAGTCGCCAGGCGACTTTTCGACCACCAAGTCCGAGTCGCCGTAGCACAGGATCTGGCGGATGCCGATCTCTTTGGCGAGCCAGAGTTCGTGTACTAGTGCCTCGTATTCGGCCAGGTTGTTGGAGGCAGCAAAGTGGATTTATAGTGTGTATCTGAGCTTGTCGCCTTTGGGAGAGGTGAGGAAGATGCCGGCTCCCAAGCCGGTGCGCATCTTCGAGCCATCAAAGTGCATCCGCCAATGAGTGGAGTCTGGAGCTGGCGGCAGGTACTGGGTTTCGGTCCAGTCGACGTGGAAGTCGGCTAGTGCTTGGAACTTGATGGTGGTGCGTGGCTGGTAGAAGATGGTGTAGGGGGCCAGCTTGATGGCCCATTTGGCGACCCGACCCGATGCATCTCTACTGCCTATGATCTCAGTAAGCGGGGCTGTGCAAACGACCGTGATGGGGTGCTCTTGAAAGTATGGCTTGAGCTTCATGGCGGCAAAGTGCACGCCGTAGCACATCTTCTGGTAGTGAGGGTAGTTCTGCTTCGAGGCTGATAGCACCTCGCTCAAATAGTACATAGGTCTCTGAACCGGCTGTGATCTTCCGTCTTCTGGGCGCTCTACCACAATGATAGTGCTGACCATCCGGCTGGTGGCGGCGATGTAGAGGAGCATGGGCTCCTAGGCAGCTAGAGCCGCCAGAACATGCAGCGTAGTCAGCATCTTCTTCAGGTGGATAAAGGCTTGGTCCTCCTTGTCGTTCCACTCAAAGTGAGTGGTTTTCTTCATTAACTGGTACAGGGGAAGAGCCTTCTCTCCCAGCCGACTGATGAAGCGGCTGATGGATGCCAAGCACCCGGTGAACTTCTGGATGTCTCGTAGTCGGGCAGGTCTCTCCATCCTCTCGATGGCCTTGATCTTGACGGGGTTGCACTCGATACCACGCTCTGAGACAAGGAAACCAAGGAGCTGGCCGGCTGGGACTTCGAAGACACATTTCTCCGGGTTGAGCTTGATTTGAAAACGGCGCAGATTGTCAAAAGTCTCCTTGAGATCTTCCAAGAGGGTACCACGCTTCTCTGTCTTCACCACAATATCATATACGTAGATGTGGGCATTCCTCCCGAGTTGCTTGAGGAGGCACTTCTGCATGCAACGCTAAAAGGTGGCACCGGCATTTCTCAGGCCGAATGTCATGGTCAGGTAGCACAAGGCTCCGAATGGCGTGATGAAGGCGGTCTTCAGCCGATCGGCCGGGTTCAGCTTGATCTGATGGTAGCCAGAATAGGTATCAAGGAAAGACGACAGCTCGCATCCGGCTGTGGATTCTATCACTTGATCAATCCGGGGTAGAGCAAATTCATCTTTGGGGCAGGCTTTGTTGAGGCAGGTGTAGTCAATACACATGTGCCACTTGTTATTCTTCTTCACCACAAGGACTAGGTTTGCAAGCCATTCTGGAAAGAATACTTCCATAATCAAGCCGGCTGTTAGGAGTCGGGCTATCTCTTCACCAATAATTCTTCTTTTTTTCTTCTGACAGACGGCGGAGGGTCTGCTTGACTGGTTTTGCATCTGATCTGACTTGTAGCTTGTGCTCGGCGAAATCCGTCGGAACACCCAGCATGTCCTTAGGAGACCATGCGAAGATGTCCCGATTCTCACAGAGGAAGTCGACAAGCTTGCTTTCCTATTTGCTATCGAGGTTGGTCCCCACGATAGCATGCCTCTCCAGGTGGTCGGGGTCCAAGGGGATCTTCTTTGTTTCTTTGGCCGGCTGGAAAGAACCCGATGCTTCCGACTCCTTGGGTCCGGTGACAGTTCCGGCTGCTTGCTGGCCATGGCCACAACCCGGTCAAGGAGCTTCTTCTCGGCTGCAATCACAAGGGAATCGGCCAGCCGGCTGCCAGCAGTAGCACTGGCGGCCGACTTCTTGTAATCGCCAGCTATGGTAATAAGTTACTATCGGCGTTCTGGGAACGGGGGTCCCCAAACTTGGTTGCGGCCCGCAGCATGGCTCACCCAGCGGCCCTGTAAGACCCATCTTCACCAGCAAACACTCAAGACCCTCGCTAGAGGCCAAACCTCACGCAGTGGATGACGCAAGACCTCCTCAGGGGCTACCTCACCAGGCTGGCTCGCGAGGGGCGGAGAGATCAAGGCAAGGGACACCTCGCGAGGTTCCTGTGATGCAAGCCATAACGACTGGATCCAGGCGGGCGTCTGGCGGGCGCCAGCGCGTGCAGTGTCCTCGTTTCCTCTTTGGTGCTAAAGAGGCAAGCGCAGGCGAGGAGTCCCGAGGCATCAGGCAAAGGTTTCCATATTGGTGCAACAAGACCAAGACCAGCAGGACGGCAGGACGGAGGTCACCGTGGAGCCCAGGACAGCGTCACCACCAGAGCCTTTGGCAGGCGAAGAGTACTTTTGTCAGGATAACTTTTACTAGTTGTCTCCCTTCGAATTTGGCCGTTGTGGTATCCCTTCCCGCTCAATATTTGGGAAGAGGACCAGGGCCTCTATAAATAGGACTAGACATCACCATAGCAAGGTATCTCAGATCCAGATCATCCCCAACCACACAAGTTCACCAAGCACAAGAACACCTCTCCTCAGGAGGTTGTTCTTCCCTTGTAACTATTCATCCTCAGCCCAAGAGGCAATCCACCCCACCACACTGGAGTAGGGTATTACACCACAGTCACTACTAGGGAAAACCCTAGTAGTAGCGCGGGTTTTGAGGTTATCAGCAGTGCGGGTAGCCGCGCTACTAATACAGCTAATTGTTAGTAGTAGCGCGGTCTGTACCCGCGCTACTACTATTGACTATATCAGCAACGCTTTTCCTGAACGCGCTACTATTAGTTATTTGTAGCGCTTTCCTAGCCCCGAGCTACTGCTATATCTTTCATCATTTCCCCCGGCTTCCTACACCGTTTTAGCTTCAATAAACTGTAATTTCCAGATACTAGGTACTACTAGATATCAATTTCATAAAGTATTATAGGTACTAGGTAGTACTCCCTCGGTTCCAAATTACTCGTCGTGGTTTTAGTTCAAATTTGAACTAAAACCACGACTAGTAATTTGGAACGGAGGGAGTACTAGATAACAATTTTGTATATACTCAACATGCATCCTCAAGCAGTACTAGGTGATATCGATGACGATCATCATATGTAGTTCAAGATGATATTGACGACGATCATCATATGTAGTTCTACATGCTATCGGCGACGATCATCATATGTAGTTCTAGATGATATAGCCACACACACATATGTAGTTCTAGATGATATCGACGACGATCATCATCCTCAAGCCTGGGCGGTGGGTGTTCCTGGTAGTAATTAGGATGGCCTCTCCAACACGAACATTCTTGCCAACGAGGTATCTCTTCCACCCAATCGAGTTTAAGTGTGTGCGACCGTCTGTATCCATGCGGTAAGTACAAGTGGTGATGGAGCCCCTTGCGGTAAGTCGTAGTCCAGCTGAGCCTTCTTCATCAGGCTCGATACCACAACTCACAGATAGGTTCTTTGGCAATTTCTAAATAAGAAAAACATATCAATTAATAAATAGCCTCGCACATACTCTTGCAAATATATTTCTATTAAGTATAGATTTCTACATTATAAAAAGATAGTACTATGCATTTGTACTAATTAAGCATGAATTCTACTAATAAGTATATATGGATTATCTACACTATTAATAGTTCCTTGGATTCTACACTAATAAGCATGTGACCAGACTCTACACTAAAGCATATCATCGACTATATTCCACAAAGCATATCATTGGACTCTACACTAAGCATATCATCGGATTCACTAAGCATATCATCGGATAATTTGCATTTGTAAGTATAACAATAAAGGATATATATATATCATCAAATTACTACACTTTGTATAACAGACCATCTCATGCCGATCGACCATGGTACTTGTGTAACACCCACGATGCGGCTATATCTCCCACGTGTCGGAGCACGACTTAGAGGCATAACCGCATTGTAGGCATGTCGCAAGAGGGGTAATCTTTACACATCCCATGTACTGAATAAGAAAGGGGTAAAGAGTTGGCTTACAATCGCCACTTCACACAATACATAAATATAGCATTACATCATCCAGAATACAATCAAGGTCCGACTACAGAACCAACATAAATAAAGACAACCCCAAATGCTAGGTCCCCGATCTTCCCAACTGGGCTCCACTACTGATCAACCGGAAAACGAAACACAACAACGAAAAGATCTTCATCGAGCTCCCACTTGAGCTGGGTTGCGTGACCTGCACTGGTATCATTGGCACCTGCAACTGTTTGGAAGTATCTGTGAGTCACGAGGACTCAGCAATCTCACACCCGCGAGATCAAGACTATTTAAGCTTATGGGTAGGACAAGGTAGTGAGGTGGAGCTGCAGCAAGCAGTAAGCATATATGGTGGCTAACATACGCAAATAAGAGCGAGAAGAGAAGCAAAGCGCAGTCGTGAACTAGAAGTGATCAAGAAGTGATCCTTAAACTACTTACTTTCAAACATAACTCCAAAGCCGTGTTCACTCCCCGGGCTCCGCCGGAAAGAGACCGTCACGGCTACACACACGGTTGATTCATTTTAATTAAGTTAAGTTTCAAGTTCTCTACAACCGTACATTAACAAATTCCCATCTTCCCATAATCGTGGGCACGGCTTTCAAAAGTTCAAACCCTGCAGGGGTGTCCCAACTTAGCCCATCACAAGCTCTCATGGTCAACGAAGGATATTCCTTCTCCCAGGAAGACCCGATCAGACTCGGAATCCTGGTTACAAGACATTTCAACAATTGTAAAACAAGATCAGCAAAGCCGCCCGAGTGTGCCGACAAATCCCGATAGGAGCTGCACATATCTCGTTCTCGGGGAACACCGGATGAGCAATCCATACAACTAAAACCATCCCTCAAGTTTCCCCGAGGTGGCGCTGCAAGGGGCTCTAGTTTAGACCAACACTCAGAGGAGCACTAGCCCGGGGGGGGGTTAAAATAAAGATGACCCTCGGGAGCGCGACTCCTAAGGGAAAAGGTGGTGGTGAGGCAAATGGTAAAACCAAGGTTGGGCCTTGCTGGAGGAGCTGTCAAGGGGTTCCCATTATAACCCAACCACGTAAGGAACACAACACTAGTATGACAGAAACTAGGGCGGCAAGAGTGGAACAAAACACCAGGCATAAGCCCGAGCCTTCCACCCTTTACCAAGTATATAGATGCATTAAATTAAATAAGAGATATTGTGATATCCCAACATATCCATGTTCCAAACATGGAACAAACTTCATCTTCACCTACAACTAGTAACTCTATAAGAGGGGCTGAGCAAGCGGTAACATAGCCAAACAACGGTTTTCTAGGAAAGGTGGGTTAGAGGCTTGACATGGTAATATGGGAGGCATGATATAGGAAGTGGTAGGTATCGCGGCAAGCAATAGAATGAACAACTAGCAAGCAAAGATAGAAGTGATTTCGAGGGCATGGTCATCTTGCCTGAGATCCCGCAAGGAAGAAGAACGAGTCCATGAAGAAGACAAACGTACGTAGGCAGACGAATCCTCACAACTCTGGAACGAAACCGAATCTAACGAGAGAAGCAACTCGAAAAGAAGCAAGCAACATAGTAAATAACCATCACATAACATGGCATGATGTGCAACCAAGTATGATGCATGTCCGGTTAAATGAGGCATGGCATGGCAAAGTGCACAAGCAAAACTACAAGTTAAGTGGAGCTCAATATGCAACGAGATGCATATTGATGAAACACCACATGACTTATTTAGTTCTCTCTCAGTTACGTACTCATCAATATTAAATGTTGTTAAACATGGCAAGAGATGAAGCATAAATAAAATACACAGTTAGGCATTTTAAATGAGGCCAGAAACATCAAACAACAACTCTGGTAAATCCTCATGTGCCTTAGCAATTTAATGCAACAACAAATTTAAACATTTTAAATGTTATTATCATGATGCAGATGACATGTGCAAGTTTTATGAAAAAGTTGACATGAGCATATTACGAAGCATTTGTCACCATGGTGGAAAGAAAGGGTACCATGGCGACGAAAACGAAAAGGTGCCACGGCAGCGTTCCGGTTCCGACAACTCATTGAGACGTCGGTGCAAAAGAATGTGACGGGAGCGTGCAAAAGATGGTGGGGTGATCCCGGTAACCGGGTCCCCACGGGTTAGCGGCAAAAAGAGGAGGACCGAGCAAGTGACAACTCGGACACGATGCAAACATAGGGTGCGACTCATACATCACACAACATGCATTCGTTCCATGGGTCATCGTCTCGGCGGTTATACCTTCGAAGCATGCAAACGAGGACGGTTCGGGTTTGGTGCAAAGTAGAGGAAGTAGACATTCTCGGGACGTTCATAGTGAAAGTAGTCGTTCACATTCGTAGATGTTCGGGGTCACGACACGGGACTTGGCGTCCGCGGGGTCTTTGAGGGGTCGACGGTAGTCATTCGCAATGCTTGTGATCCACTTTTTTTCGTGCAACGGTGGTCATACACGGTTCGTTGACGAACTTGACGGATCCGAGGGCTCCGGCCCTCGTGGTACTTAGCGCAACACCGTGTACGACGAACAACGGTCGTCATGGTACTCGTCGGTCCATGAAGTCGTTCTCGTAGGTCTTGGCGATTCGTTCGGTACTCGTTCGGGCATCCGTGTGATCTTGTCGGAGGTGTACTTGGCGAAATTCCACGAAGGCAGTCTTGGCAGGCAATGAGCAGCGACACGGTGTACTGATGCAGCAAGGCAGGCGGGTGCTTGAGCAGGACTTGGCGCCGGTCGTCGTCCTTGCATACTCGCACGACAAAAGCAGGGTACGGCGGGACTCCGGCGTGGCAGGGAGCTCAGGGGAAGGTCGCCAGACGCCCATGGCTAGGAGCAGGAGAAGGAGGTCGTGCATGCGACGTGCGGGTCAGGCGATCTCACGGCAGGAGGTGCTCGGTGAGGAGCGGGTCTTGGTCACGTTGGCAGCTGGGTTCCTGCCGGTGGACGACCGGGAACCAGCGGGCAAAGGAGGCGGGGTCGGCGCCTAAGCTGTCGTCGTGTCCATGGCTCTGGACGACGATGATGTGAGGCGCGGCACCACGAGCGGCTGCGCTGGCGCGACGAGGAGAAGCATGACTAGGGGCGTGGCACGACGAGAGGGTGTAGTGATGGCGGAGTAGCTTGGGCGGGATGGACGTGGAGGAGAAGGAGTCCGGAAGGGGCTCACCGGCGCAACGCTCCGAAGCCAGCGAGCAGAGGAGGGCGAGACGCGGCAGATGCAGGGCACCATGGGAGGCAACCAGGAGGCGTCGCACGAAGGGGCGTCGAGGAGGCCGGTCGCGGGGAAGACAGCAAGGCGGTCGGAGGGGGGTCGCCAGGGTGGCGGAGCTCTGCATCAGGAGAAACATAGGGAGGCGCGGCGCTGGCTCTGCTCCTCTCTCTCCCTGCGAGTGGCGGCACCAGGAGGAGAACGAAGGGAGAAAGATGGGGATCGGGGCTTCCTAGGGTTAGAATAGGAGTGGGAGTGCCGGCTAGGCTTTGGCAGAGGTGGCCTAGGAGGGCAAATGGGCCGGCTGCGGGAGGTTAGGAGGACCAGGTGGCTGATAGGCTTTCTTCTCTCTCTCTCTCTTCCTCTTTTTCCATTTTTTTCAGACAGAAACTTGGAGGAAAAGAAAGAAAGGGGTAGACAAGGAATTTGACAAAGATAAAAAATATATTTGGAGTCCTGGAAACATGCACAGTTTGAATAAACTGTTTTGGGCATTTTTAAGGATATAAAAATAATTCAAGTTTGAATTAAATTCAACTTGAGCCATTTTTTAACCCAACCAAAACAACTCAAAAGGATCTGAAATTTGGCAAATAGGGTGTAGGCATCATTTAGGATTTGTAGGGATAGGTTGAACATTTTTTCGAACAAGGAAAATGCCACAAGAAAAATAACTGGAATAAAGAAGAAAAGAGAAGTTTGGATGGGATAGAAACTTGGGTGAATCCAAGTTCAAGTTGAGCAATAAGTAAAAAGAAAGGATCAAGGACAAGAAGAAGGAGTTGTAATGCACATGAACAAGTAAAAGAAAACAAGCACAACAATCATATGGAGACGAATGCATAATGCAAAATAATAATAATAAAACAAACATCACAAGCAAGCAAGCAATCATTAGCGTGATGGATGCAAAAGCACATGGCAAGATACATGAAGATGGAATGCACATGGTGAGAATAAAAGATAGCACAAGCATGATGATGCAACAATTTATTATGACAAACATGGCAATAGCAAAAAAAAGGAAGGCATCTGGAGCATCGGTCTCGGGGCGTCACAGCACTCCACCACTACAAGAGGATCTCGTCCCGAGATCTAGGATGGCACCAGAGAAAACACGGAAGAGAAAGAGAAGAGGTAAAACTAAGTTGCCTCTTTGACAAATGAGTGAAACCAAAGAACCTTAGAGGTTGAACAACTTTAAAGAAGAAAACAACGAAGATGAACAAAGTTGAAAACACTCTGTTAGAAAAGAGGAACAAGGAACATTACGAAAACCTTGTAGGTTGAAAGACATAAGAAAAGGGTTGCAATGGACAAGAAGTACATGCAAGCACTCCGGTTGAAACGAGATGTACAAGGAACGATAAAGATCCATTACGACAACACTCCGGTTAGAAAAGGGAGGCATAGAATATGAACTTGGCAAAATGAAAGCACTTGGATGAGACTCCGGTTAGAAGAGAAATGATAGACACAACACTCCGGTTAAAACAAGATAGAGAAGGAATAAGAATGATATAATTTGGGCAGCACTCCGACTGTAAATGGAAGGAATTGAACATGATCTTGACAAAACAAGATGATCGGTCGAAGAGAGCAATATCACAATGCCTCCAAAACGAAGGAATAGAAGTTAGATCGTTGGGAAGAACGAAAGTAGAAGAAAATGATAACTTCTACCACCAATGAATTTGAAAGCATCCTTGGAAAGAAGGATTGAATGGAGTTGTTGGAAAACCAACAACGAAAAGAATACGCTTGTAGTGGGCTTATGGAAAACATCTCAAAACTAAGATGAAATTCTGCCACCGAAAACAATGATTGATAGAGGACAATGAAGAGATGATGAACTTCTTCACCAAGATGCGAAGGAGAATATTGGATCATTGATAAGCACCAGAATCGCAACATTCCTTAGGGAAGTCTTTAGGTGAAATATAACCCAAGATAACTCCAATGAAGAGATTGATGGATTTAAAATACCTCATTCTTGACAACACGTGAATCGCGAAACAAGAATGGAAATTGTCAAGAAAAGATATAGCACCACCTCAAAAGATAATGTAGAAAGAATCACAATTTGGAATGCACGATGAAGAATACTTGAACTCCTCAAAACAAACATGTGTTGAGAACCATGTTTAATTTTGAGTAAAGCTTGGCGGACCTTAACTTTGAGAGAGATCTTGAAGAACAATTGAAGAATGAAAAGAATCCTTGATGAACCACCATGTAGAGCCTCCATGAAGAACTCCGGTAATAAAAGGATGATCAAACGGAATGAAGGATGAAGAGAATAAGGTTGAAGCCTTGCAATGATTAGATGGATCTTCGCGATAATGTGAGCTCGGAACTCCAGGAAAAGAAAATATGAAACAATTGAAACCGAGAATTTGACGAACCTCCGGAATAAGGAATTGAATACACTCAATGACACAAGAATAAGAATTACATTATGCGTATCCTTCACCAATTTAAATTGATGACAAGCAGCGGATTTGGCATACTACTTATTCTCGTAGAAAGGATTAAGATAGATATAGCGCAAACTCAATGGACCACCGGTAGGATTTGGAAACAACGAATGAATTCATATGATAACGAAGGAAAAGAAATCTTGAATGAAGCACCGTAAGAATTGAAAACAATTGAAGAAAAGATAAAGAAACACAGGGAAGAGTTAGAGAACGAATGATGATACTTGAGGGAATTTGATACATGAGAACGAATAGATCACGAACTGATAAGAGAAAACTTGAATGATGCATCGGTAAGATTTAGAGAACGGGAGCTGAAAGCTGAGGATGAATAAATCTTCTGAAATGCTGGCCTCTGGAGAATCAAACTGAAAGGCTCCTGATTTGCTCCGAAAGGGTGAAACGAATTCTCACAATCGAAAATAATTATGAGAGGGTGGCAACAAGCTAGAACAATGAATCTTCACGAGAACGGAGCAAGATTTAAGAGAAACTCTTCTTCGGTCTTCAAATGCAGAGAATGACGACGAGACATACCATCAAGAATTGTTGAGACACTCTGGAATGAAAATTAGAAAGGTTGAACCGATGATGAAAAGAATTTGAAAGATCTTGGAGAAAGACATATGACTGATGACAATTCATTCTTACGTCAAACTTTGAAATGAATTTGAGAATAACTCCGGAAAGAATTAGAAGAGTCAGGTAAGATCCTGGGAAAAGACCTGCGGGTTAGGGCCCACTGAAAATAAACACCATTGAATGATTTAAAAGAGAGATTGCGCCGGATGAATTAAATGGCTTGAATGAGATAACATCCTCAAAATATCTAGAAAGTTTTGATAACAGGGACACAAATCTTCCGAGATATCTTCAGCACTCCGGATATGAACAGAGGCGAATAAATAAGGGAGCCTTGGATAAGAAATTCCAACATGGAAAAACATGTGAACTGGGAAAGGTGAAAATGATGAATACTGAAATCTTGTATTTAGTCCACCGGAGAAGAAAAGAACGAATAATGATGAACTTGAGGCTTCGTTAGTATCTTCCTGCGAATCACCTGATAAGAACATTGAGGAAAGAATGAAGAAACTTCAAAACCATAAGATGGATACTTGATTCAGAAATCTGAGTCCTTAAAGAAAAAGGGTGGGAGGGTGGGAAAAACAAAGGCAATTTGAGGACCGATGAAACGAACAACGTTGGAAAAACCGAGAGGTGATCTTGCGGAAGTGGAAATGATCGGATCCACTTGAAGAGAAACACGCCGGTTGAAAAGGATTGACATGACAATCTCGATTATCATGAAGGATTTGTATTCACATAGGAGTATGAGAACACCGCTTAGGAGGTATGGAATCAACACTTGACTTATAAGCAACTCGAATACCACAACTCAAAACAAAACAAAGGATTGGCTTGCAAAATAAGCCGGAAACAAACATATGATAGATCCCATATCGCATCATGTGTCTGTTGGAAAGATATTCTAGGATCTACTTGAATTTCCACTTATAAACTCCCGAAACTTTCTGGTTATGCAATCAGGTGTTGGGGATATAGGGGAAGCATAATATCTCACCCAAACTAACAAATCCTACATCCAGCTGTATCCATCTTTCAACACATAACCAAGAAACCTTCGGAAATCATTTACCTCAACCTTCGAAAAGCATCCGTTATATGAGTTATGACGATAATCCCGAACTCCCGCCGCAGTATTGGGTGGCGTCGAGGTTATCTCACCAACAACTGCATAAAAGAGATTTTCGATGTCGGTGAACTCAGGTATTCCAGAACTGCAACGATAAAATTGTGACGACAATACCTCGAAGCTCAACTCCCCGGGACATTGCCACAAACCCTAAATGTCAGGAGGCACCAAGAACAATGTTCTCGTCACAAAACCATCAGAACGATTCCAAGATTCCCGCGTGATCCTAATTTTTTTAGTGAAATTTGAGAAGAGAAGAGTCAAAACTCTACGTCAGGAGGTCTCACCAGAGCGACGAAGGGACCGAGGAATAAAAAGAATTCTACTCTCCGATATATATAATCCTATAAGACTCAGAACATTTTTCTAGACTCAACAACGCTAGCGATTCGATCAAGCAGGGGGCTCCTAAGTCGGGGATGGCTCTGATTACCAACTTGTAACACCCAGGATGCGGCTATATCTCCCACGTGTCGGAGCACGACTTAGAGGCATAACCGTATTGTAGGCATGTCGCAAGAGGGGTAATCTTTACACATCCCATGTACTAAATAAGAAAGGGGTAAAGAGTTGGCTTGCAATCGCCACTTCACACAATACATAAATATAGCATTACATCATCCAGAATACAATCAAGGTCCGACTACGGAACCAACATAAATAAAGACAACCCCAAATGCTATGTCCCCGATCGTCCCAACTGGGCTCCACTACTGATCAACCGGAAAACGAAACACAACAACGAAAAGATCTTCACCGAGCTCCCACTTGAGCTGGGTTGCGTCACCTGCACTGGTATCATCGGCACGTGCAACTGTTTGGAAGTATCTGTGAGTCATGAGGACTCAACAATCTCACACCCGCGAGATCAAGACTATTTAAGCTTATGGGTCGGACAGGGTAGTGAGGTGGAGCTGCAGCAAGCACTAAGCATATATGGTGGCGAACATATGCAAATAAGAGCGAGAAGAGAAGCAAAGCGCGATTGTGAACTAGAAGTGATCAAGAAGTGATTCTGAAACTACTTACTTTCAAACATAACTCCAAAGTCGTGTTCACTTCCCGGGCTCCGCCGGAAAGAGATCGTCACGGCTACACACACGGTTGATTCATTTTAATTAAGTTAAGTTTCAAGTTCTCTACAACCGGACATTAACAAATTCCCATCTGCCCATAACCGCGGGCACGGCTTTCAAAAGTTCAAACCCTGCAGGGGTGTCCCAACTTAGCCCATCACAAGCTCTCACGGTCAACGAAGGATATTCCTTCTCCCAGGAAGACCTGATCAGACTCGGAATCCCGGTTACAAGACATTTCGACAATGGTAAAACAAGACCAGCAAAGCCGCCCGAATGTGCCGACAAATCCCGATAGGAGCTGCACATATCTCGTTCTCAGGGCACACTGGATGAGCAATCCGTACAACTAAAACCAACCCTCAAGTTTCTTCGAGGTGACGCTGCAAGGGGCTCTAGTTTGGACCAACACTCAGAGGAGCACTGGCCCGGGGGGGGGGGTAAAATAAACATGACCCTCGGGAGCGCGACTCATAAGGGAAAAGTAGGTGGTGGTGAGGCAAATGGTAAAACCAAGGTTGGGCCTTGCTGGAGGAGTTTTATTCAAAGCGAACTGTCAAGGGGTTCCCATTATAACCCAACCGCATAAGAAACGCAAAATCAAGGAACATAACACCGGTATGACGGAAACTAGGGCGGCAATGGAACAAAACACCAGGCATAAGGCCGAGCCTTCCAACCTTTACCAAGTATATAGATGCATTAAATTAAATAAGAGATATTGTGATATCCCAACATATCCATGTTCCAAACATGGAACAAACTTCATCTTCACCTGCAACTAGCAACGCTATAAGAGGGGCTAAGCAAGCGGTAACATAGCCAAACAACGGTTTGCTAGGAAAGGTGGGTTAGAGGCTTGACATGGTAATATGGGAGGCATGATATAGGAAGTGGTAGGTATCACGGCAAGCAATAGAACGAACAACTAGCAAGCAAAGATAGAAGTGATTTCGAGGGCATGGTCATCTTGCCTGAGATCCCACAACGAAGAACAACTAGTCCATGAAGAAGACAAACGTACGTAGGTGGACGAATCCTCACAACTCCGGAACGAAACCGAAGCTAACGAGAGAAGCAACCCGGAAAGAAGAAAGCAACATAGTAAATAACCATCACATAACATGGCATGATGTGCAACCAAGTATGATGCATGTCCGGTTAAATGAGTCATGGCATGGCAAAGTGCACAAGCAAAACTACAAGTTAAGTGGAGCTCAATATGCAACGAGTTGCATATTGACGAAACACCACATGACTTATTTAGTTCTCTCTCGGTTATGTACTCATCAATATTAAATGTTGTTAAACATGGCAAGAGATGAAGCATAAATAAAATACACAGTTAGGCATTTTAAATGAGGCCAGAAACATTAAACAACAATTCCGGTAAATCCTCATGTGCCTTAGCAATTTAATGCAACAACAAATTTAAACGTTTTAAATGTTATTATCATGATGCAGATGACATGTGCAAGTTTTATGAAAAAATTGACATGAGCATATTATGAAGCATTTGTCACCATGGTGGAAACAAAGGGTACCACAGCGACGATAACAAAACCGTGCCACGACGGCGTTCCAGTTCCGACAACTCATTGAGACGTCGGTGCAAAAAAAAGTGACGGGAGCGTGCAAAAGATGGTGGGGTGATCCCGGTAACCGGGTCCCCACGGGTTAGCGGCAAAAAGAGGAGGACCGAGCAAGTGACAACTCGGACACGGTGCAAACATAGGGTGCAACTCATACATCACACAACATGCATTCATTCCACGGGTCATCGTCTCGGCGGTTATACCTTCGAAGCGTGTAAACGAGGACGGTTCAAGTTCGGTGCAAGGTAGAGGAAGTAGACGTTCTCGGAACGTTTGTAGTGAAAGTAGACGTTCACGTTCGTAGATGTTCGGGGTCACGACACGGGACTTGGCGTCCACGCGGTCTTTGAGGGGTCGACGGTAGTCGTTCGCAATGCTTGTGATCCACGGTTTTTTGGGCAACGATAGTCATACACGGTTCATAGACAGATCCGAGGGCTCCGGCCCTCGTGGTACTTGGCGCAACACCATGTACGGCGAACAACGGTCGTCGTGGTACTCGTCGGTCCATGAAGTCGTTCTCGTAGGTCTTGGCGATTCGTTTGGTACTCGGTTCGGGCATCCGTGTGATCTTGTTGAAGGTGTACTTAGCGAAATTCCACGGACGCGGTCTTGGCAGGCAATGAGCAGTGACGCGGTGTACTGATGCAGCAACGCAGGCGGGTGCTCGAGCAGGACTTGGCGCTGGTCGTCGTCTTCGCATACTCGCACGACAAAGCAGGGGACGGCGGGACTCCGGCATGGCAGGGAGCTCAGGGGAAGGTCGCCAGACGCCCATGGCGAGGAGCAGGAGAAGGAGGTCGGGCGTGCGACGTGCGGGTCAGGCGAGCTCACGGCAGGAGGCGCTCGGTGAGGAGCAAGTCTTGGTCGGGTGGCAGCTGGGTTCCTGCCAGTGGAGGACCGGGAACCAGCGGGCAGAGGAGGCGGGGCCGGCGCCTAAGCTGTCGTCGTGTACATGGCTCTAGACGACGACGATGTGAGGCACGGCACCGCGAGCGGCTGCGCTGGCGCGACGAGGAGAAGCAGGACCAGGGGCGCGGCGCGGCGAGAGGATGCAGTGATGGTGGAGCAGCTTGGGCGGGGCGGACGTGGAGAAGGAGTCCGGAAGGGGCTCGCCGGCGCAACACTCCGAAGCCAGCGAGCGGAAGAGGGCAAGACGCGGCAGACGCGGGGCACCATGGGAGGCAACCAAGAGGCGTCGCGCGATAGGGCGTCGCCGGTGTCGAGGAGGCCGGGCGCGGGGAAGACAGCAAGGCGGTCGGAGGGGGGTCGCCGGGGTAGTGGAGCTCTGCATCAGGAGAAACATAGGAAGGCGCGGCGCTGGCTCTGCTCCTCTCCCTGCGAGTGGCGGCACTAGGAGGAGAACGAAGGGAGAAAGATGGGGATCGGGGCTTCCTAGGGTTAGAATAGGAGTGGGGTGCTGGCTGGGCTTTGGCAGAGGTGGCCTAGGAGGGCAAATGGGCCGGCTGCGGGAGGTTAGGAGGCCGAGGTGGCTGATAGGCTTTCTTCTCTCTCTCTCTCTTCCTCTTTTTCCATTTTTTCAGATAGAAACTTGGAGGAAAAGAAAGAAAGGGGTAGACAGGGAATTTGACAGAGATAAAAAATATATTTGGAGTCCTGGAAACATGCACAATTTGAATAAACTGTTTTGGGCATTTTTAAGGATATAGAAATAATTCAAGTTTGAATTAAATTGAAACTTGAGCCATTTTTTAACCCAACCAAAACAACTCCAAAGGATCCGAAATTTGGCAGAGAGGGTGTAGGCATCATTTAGAATTTATAGGGATAGGTTGAACATTTTTACGAACAGGGAAAATGCCACAAGAAAAATAACTGGAATAAAGAAGAAAAGAGAAGTTTGGATGGGATAGAAACTTGGGTGAATCCAAGTTCAAGTTGAGCAATAATTAAAAAGAAAGGATCAAGGACAAGAAGAAGGAGTTGTAATGCACATGAACAAGTAAAAGAAAACTAGCACAACTATCATATGAAGACGAATGCATAATGCAAAATAATAATAATAATAATAATAATAATAATAATAATAATAATAATAATAATAATAATAATAATAATAAAACATCACAAGCAAGCAAGCAATCATGAACATGATGGATGCAAAAGCACATGGCAACATACATGAAGATGGAATGCACAAGGTGAGAATAAAAGATAACACAAGCATGATGATGCAACAATTTATTATGACAAACATGGCAACAGCAAAGTAAAAGGAAGGCATCTCTAGCATCGGTCTCGGGGCGTCACAACTTGTGAGACGGGTCACGAATGGCACCCTGACAAAGTCATCACATGGCGGAATGTGACGCCCCGAGACCGATGTGCCAGGTGTCTTTTAGTTATTCGCTGTCATTGCCATGTCTTTTGCTTGCGTGTCGCATCTTGTCATGTCATCATGTGCATTGCATCATCATGTTTTTGAAACTTGCATTCGTCCGGGTCTTCCCGTCCTTTCCGTTGTCCGTTCTAAGCCCAGACACACTTGCACGCGCCCGCGGCACGTCCGAAATATTATTTTATAAGTGGCCAGAAAATGTTATCGGATTGGGTTGAAAGTTGGCGTGTGGTCTTATTATAGTGTAGATAGACCGCCTGTCAAGTTTCATCGCATTCGGATTTCATTTGATTGCCCAACTGTTAAACTATAGCAGCATTATAGCCGGGCACACGTCGGACGTTTTCGGTCTCCGAAACAGTCGCCGGGCCTCCCTCTCTTCTCTTCTCTCAGCTCGAGACCGTCTACACAGCTCACTACCTACCGCCAGGCCCTACCTAACCTCTCTCGTCAGCCCGCGACCCTCCTCGTGCGCGCGCCCGAAAGCTGTCCCGGACCCGACTCGGGCTGTCGCTACCGTTGTGTCCGGATCATCCCCGAACGTCTACAAAATGTCACCGTTTTCTCATTTGGTCTCCCTAGCCTATTTTTTTCTTGGCCGCCCGATTACGATCGGAGGGACGAGTTAACCCCTAACCTAAACTTTTCTGATATAAATATCAGATCAAACCCTAACCTATCCTGTCCCATCCATCCGTGTCCGCCGCCGCCACTGTTCTCTCGGGATCTATCCCGCATCCTCCTCGCTTTCAGCCTCCCACCAACCAGAGCAGTGTCTGTCCCATCGACCCATCCATCCATCGATCCCCACCAACCCCCGGTCCTCCTCAGTTTCCACGCCCGACCAATCAGCCTTTTTATGCCCGATTCCCAGATCGAGCTCCCGAGCTCCTCAACGTCGCCGTCCGGCGAGTCATTAGACCAGCCCCGACGGAGTTGCCTCGTCCCGCGCCTCCCTTCTCTTCTGCCCCTCCTCTCGTTTTCCTTCTTCCCCTGCCTCTCTGTGTAATCTCCCTCTCTCTCTCTCTCTCTCTCTCTCTCTCTCTCTATACTGCATCGCTGCAGGAATGACGCCATGGCCGTTGAATGGAGCATCGCCCTCCAGCTTCCTCGCAATCCGTGCCAAGTGTCCCTTCACTGCGCCTGAAATCAGCTGGTGCCACCTTCTTCAGAGACGGGCTCCCGCCAGACGGATCCAACACAGTCCCCGCGTCCCCGGCCATCTCCGGTGTTCCCGCGCCTGCGGAACCCCTCGCCGAGTTCCCCTCCTCGAGCCGCTCCTGTCCGCTGCTACTCTTCTTCGTCAAGCCCACCACCACTGGGAACGGGCTTCCCATGCCCTGGATCCGTTCGCTCTGAGCTTCCCCATGCCTGAGAGCCTGCGACGGCCATCTTCCTCGTCAGAGTGCCCCGTTTCCTGCCTCCTCTGCAACCGGGGCATCCTCTGCTCGTTGTGATCGTGGGCGCGTTGACCACGCCCTGCCTCCTAGTTCGATCACGCCAAAGCCCAGCGCCAAGCCAGTCGGCCTCCAGATCCACCGAACTGGGCTGCCTCCATCAACATGCGCCAAGGCCCAGCGCCGCCCCAGCCTCATCCACCCCAGCGCACGGCCCGAGGCCCAAAAATGCTATCGCCGGCCTCCTCTGCTTCCAGCTGGGCTGAAGCCCATGGTGAGCTGCCCCCACCTATACATCGCACTGGGCGCAACATACTATTCCGCGCCCATGGTCCTGTTCTAGGTTCGGCCCGCGATGTTTTTTTCCAGCGCCTGGGATTTTCCTAATTATCCAGAGTTTGCCTATTTTACAGAAAACCCCTTGTGCTTCATGCATATAATAACTTAACAACCGTGCATCGGTTTAAAATAATTTATATATGAAAGTTGCTTAGAATTTTGTCTAGATTCATAATATGCAACTTTCATCTATGTTTAAAATGTTTAAAATGATGTTTGTTTAAATTTGCTTAAATAACTTGCTAAAATGCTTTAATTCATAACTAATTAACCGTAGCTCCAAATCTAACAAACTTTATATGTAAATGGGGTAGAATTTTGCCTAGTTTAACATGGTGGCATCATCTTGCATGTTTAATAACTATAAAATATGTTTTAGGGCAGAACAGTACCATAACCAAAATATGCACATGAGGAGTTTCCGGACTTGTTGTTTTGTTGTTCCGGCCTCATTTAAACTTGCCTAGATAGGTAGTTTTCATTTGCTTCACCCTCTTGCCATGTTTAACAACATTTAATATTGTTGGGTACATAAACGAGAACGAACTAAATAACTGGAACGTGGTGTTTCGTCAATATGCAACGGAGTTGCATATTGAGCTCCACTTAATTTGTAGGATTGCCTGTGCACTTTGCCATGCCATGCCCTCTTTAAACCGGACATGCATCATATTTGTTTGCGCATCATGCCATATTTATGTGGTGGTTGTTTACTAGGTTGTTTGCTCTTTTCCAGTGTTGCTTCTTCGGGTTGGTTCCGATAACGTCGCATTTGTGAGGAACCGTTCGACTACGTCTGTTTATCTTCTTCATGGACTCGTTCTTCTTCCTTGCGGGATTTCAGGCAAGATGACCATACCCTCGAAATCACTTCTATCTTTGCTTGCTAGTTGCTCGCTCTTTTGCTATGCCAATGCTGCGATACCTACCACTTGCTTATCATGCCTTCCATATTGTTGAACCAAGCCTCTAACCCACCTTGTCCTAGCAAACCGTTGTTTGGCTATGTTACCGCTTTGCTCAGCCCCTCTTATAGCATTGTTAGTTGCAGGTGAAGATTGAAGTTTGTTCCTTGTTGGAACATGGAGATGTTGTTGCTTGTTGGAACATGGAGATGTTGTTCCTTGTTGGAACATGTTTACTTGTTGGGATATCACAATATATCTTATTTAATTAATGCATCTATATACTTGGTAAAGGGTGGAAGGCTCGGCCTTATGCCTGGTGTTTTGTTCCACTCTTGCCGCCCTAGTTTTCGTCATATCGGTGTTATGTTCCCGGATTTTGCGTTCCTTACGCGGTTGCGCTATAATGGGAACCCCTTGACAGTTCGCCTTGAATAAAACTCTTCCAGCAATGCCCAACATTGGTTTTACCATTCGCCACCTAGCCTTTTCTTTTCCCTTAGGAGTCGCGCTCCTGAGGGTCATCATTATTTTAACCCCCCCCCTTGGCCAGTGCTCCTCTGAGTGTTGGTCCAACCTGTCAGCTGCCGGTGGCCACCAGGGGCAACTCTGGGCTGGGCTACCCGTACCTTGGACAATCTGGTGTGCCCTGAGAACGAGATATGTGCAGCTCCTATCGGGATTTGTCGGCACATTCGGGCGGTGTTGCTGGATTTGTTTTACCATTGTCGAAATGTCTTGTAACCGGGATTTCAAGTTTGATCGGGTCTTCCCGCTAGAAGGAATATCCTTCGTTGACCGTGAGAGCTTGTGATGGGCTAAGTTGGGACACCCCTGCAGGGATTTGAACTTTCGAAAGTTGTACCCGCGGTTATGGGCAAATGGGAATTTGTTAATGTCCGGTTGTAGAAAACCTGAAGTTGACCTTAATTAAAATACATCAACCGCGTGTGTAACCGTGATGGTCTCTTCTCGGCGGAGTCCGGGAAGTGAACACGGTGTTGGAGTTATGCTTGACGTAGGTTGTTCTAGGATCACTTCTTGATCATAGTTTCTCGATCGTGCTTTGCCTTCTCTTCCCGCTCTCATTTGCGTATGTTAGCCACCATATATGCTAGTCGCTTGCTGCAGCTCCACTTCATACCTTTTACCCTTCCTATAAGCTTAAATAGTCTTGATCGCGAGGGTGCAAGATTGCTGAGTTCCCGTGACTCACAGATACTTCCAAAACCAGTTTGCAGGTGCCGATGTTACCGAGCAGGTGACGCAACCAAGCTCAAGGAGGAGCTCGATGAAGATCTTGTCCTTTGTGTTGTTTCGTTCCAGTTGATCAGTAGTGGAGCCCAGTTGGGACGATCGGGGATCTCTGTAGCATTTGGCGTAGTCTTCTTTTATTTTGGTTCCGTAGTCGGACCTTGATTGTATCTGGATGGTGTAATGCTTTATTCATGTATTGTGTGACGTGGCGATTCTAAGCCAACTATGTATCTCTTTTCCCTTATGTATTACATGGGTTGTGTGAAGATTACCTCACTTGCAACATTGCTTTCAATGCGGTTATGCCTCTAAGTCGTGCTTCGACACGTGGGAGATATAGCCGCATCAAGGGCATTACAAGTTGGTAATCAGAGCCTTCCCCGACCTTAGGAGCCCCCCTGCTTGATCGAATAGCTGGCGTTGTTGAGTCTAAAAAAATGTTTTGAGTCATGTAGGATTATATATATCGGAGAGTTAGGAATGCTTTTTACTCCTCAGTCCCTTCGTCGCTCTGGTGAGGCCTCCTGACATAGAGTTTTGACTCTTCTCTTCTCAAATTTCACTAAAAAAATTAGGAGCACGCGGGTATCTTGGAATTGTTCCGATAGTTTTGTGACGAGAACATTGTTCTTGGTGCCTCCTGACATTTAGGGGTTGTGGCAGTGTCTCGGGGAGTTGAGCTCCTAGGTGTCGTCGTCACAATTTTATCGTTGCAGTTCTGGAATACCTGAGTTTAGTTCGCCGACATCGAAAATCTCTTTTATGCAGTTGTTGGTGAGATAACCTCGACGCCACCCAGTACTGGGGCGGGAGTTCGGGAGTATTGCCATAACTCGTATAACGGATGCTTTTCGAAGGTTGAGGTAGATGATTTCCGAAGGTTTCTTGGTTATGTGTTGAAGGATGGATACAGCTGGATGTAGGATTTGCTAGTTTTGGGTGAGATATTATGCTTCCCCTGTATCCCCAACACCTGATTGCATAATCGGAAAAATTTCGGCAGTTTATAAGTGGGAATTCAAGTACGTCTTAGGATATCTTTCCGACAGATGTATGATATGAAATTGGGGTTCGACGTCTAGTGGTCCGCCTATCCACGGTTTGTTTTACAGTGGTCTCGTTGTGTCTTAAAGAGTCCTTGGCTATGCCGACTCGGGGACGCTTCGTATGTCATGTGCACTGCCTTGTACATGATGGTGTCGTACGATCGAGCCCATGTAGGCCCCACCACGAAAACTTCGGATGAAATCTCTATCATATGTTTGTTCCGGCTTATTCTGCAAGCCAATCCTTTGTTTTTGTTTTTGAGTTGTGGTATTCGAGTTGCTTCAAAGTCAAGTGTTGATTCCATACCTTCTCTAAATGGTGTTCTCATACTCCGATGTGAACACTAATCCTTCATGATAATCGAGATTGATATGTCAATCCTTTTTCAACCGGCGTGTCTCTCTTCAAGTGGATCCGATCATTTCAACTTCCGCAAGATCAATTATCACTTCTTCTCAACGGTGTTTGTTTCATCCGTCTCCAAGTTGCCTTTGTTTTTTTCCCGCCCACCCACCCTTTTTCCTCAAGGACTCGGATTTCCTAATCAAGCATCCTTTTATTCTTGTGAAGTCTCTTCATTCTTTTCTTTGAATGTTCTACCCGGTGGTTCACATGAAGATGCTCTTCTAGTTCGTCATTCCTCACACATTTTTCTTCTCCGGTGGATTCAATTCAAGCTTTCGGTGTTTGATCATATTCTTTTCCTTATTTCAAATGCCTTCTCATGCCGGTGCACCTTATATTCAGTCATTTCTCGCTATTCATTTGTTCCGGAGTGCCGCAAGATATCTCGAAGATTCGTGTTTCCACTCTGCTTTCATTCAAGCTATTTCGAGGTCCTATCGTATTCAAGCCACTTAATTCAACCGGTGCAACCTCTCTTGTAAATCATTTCAACGGTGTTTCTTTGAGTGGGCCCTAACCCACAGGTCTTTTCCCAGGATCTTACCTGACTCTTCTTATTTTCCCGGAGCTATCCTAAATTCTTTTCCAAGTTTGATGTAAGAATGAGTTATCATCAGTCAAACGCTTTTCTCCAAGATCTGTCAAATTCTTTTCATCATTGGCTCAACCTCTTCGTTTTGATTCTTCCGGAGTGTCTGAATAATTCTCGGTGGCGTTTCTCGTTGTCACTCTCAACATTTGAAGACCGAAGAAGAGTTTTACCTCCATATCTTATCCATTCTCTCTGAGATTCATGGTTCTAGTTCGAGGCCATCCTCTCAGAATTGTTTTCGATTGTGAGAATTCTTTTCACATATCCGGAGCAATTCAAGATTCTGTTCAGTTTGTTCATCCGAAGTACAGCATCTCAGATTTATTCATTCTCAGCTTTCAGATCTCTTTCTCCAAATCTTACCGGTGCATCATTCAAGTTTTCTCTAATCAGCTCGTGATCTCTTCGTTCTCATAGATCTAAATTCCCTCAAGCACCTTCGTTCATTTGATAATTCTTCCAGGTGTTTCTTTACCTTTTCTTCAATCATTTTTCAATTCTTACGGTGGTTCGTTCAAGATTTATATTCCTTCATTATCATATCAATTTATTCGTTGGTTAAATCCTACCGGTGGTCCATTGAGTTTATGCTATATCTTTCTTAATCCTTTGCAACTGGAATAAGTAGTATGCCAAATCTGTTGTTTGTCATCAATTTGAATTGGTGGAGGATACGCATAACATAATTCTTATTCTTGCTTCACCCAAATGATGGATTCGTTCCTCCGGAGTTTGTTCACAATAACTAATTCTCATTGTCAATTGTTCATCTTATCTTTTTCCTGGAGTTCCAAGCTCTAATTATCACGGAGATCCATCTAAATCATTGCAAGGATTCACCTTGTGTTTTCAATTTCTCTTTCTTTTCCTTCCTTCGTTACCGGAGTTCTTCATGGAGGCTTGACATGGTGTTTCATCAAGGATTTAATTCCTTCTCGAAGTTTTCATCAAGATTCATTTCTAGGGAGCTCAAGCATTCTTCATCTTGCAATCCGGAGTGCAATTTCTTTCTACCGTATCTTTGGAGGTGGTATTATGTCATTCTTCATAATTTGAGTTCATGTTTCATGATTCACATGTTATTAAGAGTGAGGTATTTTAAATCCATAAATCTCATCATTGGAGTTATCTTGGGTTATTTTTTTCACCTTAAGCTTTCCCTAAGGATTGTTGCTATTTATGGTGCTCATAAATGACCCCAAGTTCTTCATTTATCCTCCCGGTGAAATATTTTCTCATCTCCTTGTTCATATCAATCCAATTCTTTTTCCCGTGATTGGCAGGTTGTCACCTCATAATTTGAGATGTATTCCATAAGACCATATCAAGCTTATTCTTTTCGTTGTTGGTTTTCCAACAACTCCGTTCTAGCATTTGTTGTAACCGTGCTCTCTCAAGATCTTGTTTTCCCTTCTTTCCGGAGGCATTGTGATGTTGCTCTCTGCAACCCATCTTCTTGTTTTGTCAGGATCGTGTTCTTTTCGTCCTTATCCTTTTAACCGGAGTGTCGTGCCTGCTTTTCGAGTTCTTCCCATCCTGTCAAGTTTTGGCTCCCTTCTCAACCGGAGTGCCGTCTGAAATCGTTCTTACCCTTTGTGCCATTCTTTCAATAGTTCCGGAGGCAGTGTGTTGTTGATTTTATCAAGCTTACTCTCATCTTGTCAAGTTCTTGTTTGATTCTGGAGTGCTGTCCGAATTTGTTCTTCCTTATTACTCTTACCTACCGGAGTGCTTTCAACTCTGTTCGTCCTCGTTCCTCTTTCCTAGCGGAGTGCTTTCAACTTCGTTCATCTCTGTTGTATTCTTTTCTCGATATGGCTTAACCTTTTCAAGGTTCTTTGGTTTCACTCATTTGTCAAAGAAAGCAACTTAGTTTTACCTCATCTTTTTCCCTTCCGTTTTCCCTCCGGTGCCATTCTAGATCTCGGGACGAGATCCTCGCGTAGTGGTGGAGTGTTGTGACACCCCGAGACCGATGTGCCAGGTGTCTTTCAGTTATTCGTTGTCGTTGTCATGTCTTTTTCTTGCGTGTCGCATCTTGTCATGTCATAATGTGCATTGCATCATCATGTTTTCGAAACTTGCATTCGTCCGAGTCTCCCCATCCTTTCCGTTGTCCGTTCTGAGCCCAGACACACTTGCACGCGCCCGCGGCACGTCCGAAATATTATTTTACAAGTGGCCGAAAAATGTTATCGGATTGGGTTAAAAGTTGGCGTGTGGTCTTATTATAGTGTAGATAGACCGCCTATCAAGTTTCATCGCATTCGGAGTTCGTTTGATAGCCCAACCGTTAAACTATAGCAGCATTATAGCCGGGCACACGTCGGACGTTTTCGGTCTCCGAAACAGTCGCCGGGCCTCCCTCTCTTCTCTTCTCTCAGCTCGAGACCGTCTACACAGCTCACTACCTACCGCCAGGCCCTACCTAACCTCTCTCGTCGGCCCGCGACCCTCCTCGCGCGCGCGCCCGAAAGCTGTCCTGGACCCGACTCGGGCTGTCGCTACCGTTGTGGCCGGATCATCCCCGAACGTCTACAAAATGTCACCGTTTTCTCATTTGGTCTCCCTAGCCTATTTTTTTCTTGACCGCCCGATTACAATCGAAGGGACGAGTTAACCCCTAACCTAAACTTTTCTGATATAAATATCAGATCAAACCCTAACCTATCCTGTCCCATCCATCTGTGTCCGCCGCCGCCACTGTTCTCTCGGGATCTATCCCGCATCCTCCTCGCTTTTAGCCTCCCACCAACCAGAGCAGTGTCTGTCCCATCGACCCATCCATCCATCGATCCCCACCAACCCCCGCTCCTCCTCAGTTTCCACGCCCGACCAATCAGCCTTTTTATGCCCGATTCCCAGATCGAGCTCCCGAGCTCCTCAACGTCGCCGTCCGGCGAGTCACTAGACCAGCCCCGACAGAGTTGCCTCGTCCCGCGCCTCCCTTCTCTTCTGCCCCTCCTCCCGTTTTCCTTCTTCCCCCGCCTCTCTGTGTAAACTCCCTCTCTCTCTATACTGCATCACTGCAGGAATGACGCCATGGCCGTTGAATGGAGCCTCGCCCTCCAGCTTCCTCGCAATCCGCGCCAAGTGCCCCTTCCCTGCACCTGAAATCAGCCGGTGCCACCTTCTTCAGAGACGGGCTCCCGCCGGCCGGATCCAACGCAGTCCCCGCGTCCCCGGCCATCTCCGGTGTTCCCGCGCCTGCGGAACCCCTCGCCAAGTTCCCCTCCTCGAGCCGCTCTTGTCCGTTGCTGCTCTTCTTCGTCAAGCCCACCGCCACCGGGAACGGGCTTCCCGCGCCCTGGATCCATTCGCTCTGAGCTTCCCCATGCCTGAGAGCCCGCGACGGCCATCTTCCTTGTCAGAGTGCCCCATTTCCTGCTTCCTCTGCAACCGGGGCATCCTCTGCTTGTTGTAGTCGTGGGCGCGTTGACCACGCACTGCCTCCTGGTTCGATCACGCCAAAGCCCAGCGCCAAGCCAGTCGGCCTCCAGATCCACCAAACTGAGCCGCCTCCATCGACAGGCGCCAAGGCCCAGCGCCGCCCCAGCTTCATCTAGCCCAGCGCACGGCCCGAGGCCCAGAAACGCTATCGCCGGCCTCCTCTACTTCCAGCTGGGCCGAAGCCCATGGTGAGCTGCCCCCACCTATACATCGCACTGGGCACAACATACTATTCCGTGCCCATGCTCCTGTTCTAGGTTCGGCCCGTGATGTTTTTTTCCAGCGCCTGGGATTTTCCTAATTATCCAGAGTTTGCCTGTTTTACATATGAAACTTAACAACCGTGCATCGGTTTAAAATAATTTATATATGAAACTTGCTTAGAATTTTGTCTAGATTCATAATATGCAGCTTTCATCTATGTTTAAAATGTTTAAAATGTTGTTTGTTTAAATTTTCTTAAATAACTTGCTAAAATGCTTTAATTCATAACTAATTAACCGTAGCTCCAAATCTAACAAACTTTATATGTAAATGGGGTAGAATTTTGCCTAGTTTAACATGGAGGCATCATCTTGCATGTTTAATAAGTATAAAATATGTTTTAGGGCAGAACAATACCATAACCAAAATATGCACATGAGGAGTTTTCGGACTTGTTGTTTTGTTGTTCCGGCCTCATTTAAACTTGCCTAGATAGGTAGTTTTCATTTGCTTCACCCTCTTGCCATGTTTAACAACATTTAATATTGTTGGGTACATAAACGAGATCGAACTAAATAACTTGAACGTGGTGTTTCGTCAATATGCAACAAAGTTGCATATTGAGCTCCACTTAATTTGTAGGATTGCTTGTGCACTTTGCCATGCCATGCCCTCTTTAAACCAGACATGCATCATACTAGTTTGCGCATCATGCCATATTTATGTGGTGGTTGTTTACTAGGTTGTTTGCTCTTTTCCGGTGTTGCTTCTTCGGGTTGGTTCCGATAACGTCGCGTTTGTGAGGAACCGTTCGACTACGTCCGTTTATCTTCTTCATGGACTCGTTCTTCTTCCTTGCGGGATTTCAGACAAGATGACCATACCCTCGAAATCACTTCTATCTTTGCTTGCTAGTTGCTCGCTCTTTTGCTATGCCTATGCTGCGATACCTACCACTTGCTTATCATGCCTTCCATATTGTTGAACCAAGCCTCTAACCCACCTTGTCCTAGCAAACCGTTGTTTGGCTATGTTACCGCTTTGCTCAGCCCCTCTTATAGCATTGTTAGTTGCAGGTGAAGATTGAAGTTTGTTCCTTGTTGGAACATATAGATGTTGTTCCTTGTTGGAACATGTTTACTTGTTGGGATATCACAATATATCTTATTTAATTAATGCATCTATATACTTGGTAAAGGGTGGAAGGCTCGGCCTTATGCCTGGTGTTTTGTTCCACTCTTGCCGCCCTAGTTTCCATCATATCGATGTTATGTTCCCAGATTTTGCGTTCCTTACGCGGTTGGGCTATAATGGGAACCCCTTGACAGTTCGCCTTGAATAAAACTCTTCCAGCAATGCCCAACATTGGTTTTACCATTCGCCACCTAGCCTTTTCTTTTCCCTTGGGAGTCGCGCTCCTGAGGGTCATCATTATTTTACCCCCCCCCTGGGCCAGTGCTCCTCTGAGTGTTGGTCCAACCTGTCAGCTGCCGGTGGCCACCAGGGGCAACTCTGGGCTGGCCTACCCATACCTTGGACAATCTGGTGTGCCCTGAGAACGAGATATGTGCAGCTCCTATCGGGATTTGTCGGCACATCTGGGAGGTGTTGCTGGATTTCTTTTACCATTGTCGAAATGTCTTGTAACCGGGATTCCGAGTTTGATCGGGTCTTCCCGCTAGAAGGAATATCCTTAATTGACCATGAGAGCTTGTGATGGGCTAAGTTGGGACACCCCTGCAGGGATTTGAACTTTCGAAAGTCGTGCCCGTGGTTATGGGCAGATGGGAATTTGTTAATGTCCGGTTGTAGAAAACCTGAAGTTGACCTTAATTAAAATACATCAACCGCGTGTGTAACCGTGATGGTCTCTTCTCGGCGGAGTCTGGGAAGTGAACACGGTGTTGGAGTTATGCTTGACGTAGGTTGTTCTAGGATCACTTCTTGATCATTGTTTCTCGATCGTGCTTTGCCTTCTCTTCCCGCTCTCATTTGCGTATGTTAGCCACCATATATGCTAGTCGCTTGCTGCAGCTCCACCTCATACCTTTTACCCTCCCTATAAGCTTAAATAGTCTTGATCGTGAGGGTGCGAGATTGCTGAGTTCCCGTGACTCATAGATACTTCCAAAACTAGTTTGTAGGTGCCGATGTTACCGAGCAGGTGACGCAACCAAGCTCAAGGAGGAGCTCGATGAAGATCTTGTCCTTTGTGTTGTTTCGTTCCAGTTGATCAGTAGTGGAGCCCAGTTGGGACGATCGGGGATCTGTGTAGCATTTGGGGTAGTCTTCTTTTATTTTGGTTCCGTAGTCGGACCTTGATTGTATCTGGATGGTGTAATGCTTTATTCATGTATTGTGTGACGTGGCGATTGTAAGCCAACTATGTATCTCTTTTCCCTTATGTATTACATGGGTTGTGTGAAGATTACCTCACTTGCGACATTGCTTTCAATGCGGTTATGCCTCTAAGTCGTGCTTCGACACGTGGGATATATAGCCGCATCGAGGGCATTACACGGAATTATGTCCCATAGGTTGTACACCTCCTCCTCGCTCAGCCTCATTCTTTGAGCTATGATGGCTTCATGAAGTGGGTTCTCGTCATCTTCATCGAGTGGGTCCTCATTATCTTCATCATCTTTGTCATTTTCATCATCTTCCACCAGGTTGATATAAATGAAAGCCAGCTTGGGTCTTTCTGCTCTGAAGGAGAAGCTGATCAACTCACCACCAGTAAGACGCATGCGGGCGAGGAAACAGGCCCACCCATCTCCTCCAATCTGCGACATATTGCATCCTTTCTCGACCTCCATAGTGTACGCCCCCCAGGAGCCTCAAATGTCGCAGTGTCTCCTGTCAGCTTATTGAATTTCAACCTCACATTGCATGGGACGATCTGTTTAAAAAAACAAAATGACACAATGCAGTAATGCCAACACTAAAAATAAAATATTTGTTACATTTCATCTAATTTCTTACCGCCGCATGACGAAAACTCGGCTGGAAGTAGATGCCAAACAGCTTGCCAGTTGCAAGGCTGCTGGCACACCTTGACTTGCACAGTCGACATGGTGGTGGTGGCGGCGCCATTTTCCTAAAGCACTATGACCAAAGGATTAATGATCCACTTCATAGGAAAGAAAACAGTAGCATGTGATATTTTTTGTTCTTCCGCGAGAAGAAATTTTATGGACAATTATAATCCTAAGATCTAGTAACATATTAGATGACAAGGTACCACCAACCAAAGCATTTCGGTGGCACCTATTGCCAAAAAACTTTTCACAAATATCTACCAAATCAGGGTACCACCTACAAAGACATTTCATCTAATTTGGCCCCTATTGCCTAATATAATTGATTAAAAAACAAGTGGCAAATTTAACTAAATAGGCACCTACATTTTGCCAAAAATAACTTATTAAAAAAAAACAAAAGCATCTAGCTATGCATGTACAGAAAAAATAACAATAAAACGGTGCATACTAAATCAACTAAATCAAAATGTTCTAAATCAACTAGCCTAGAAAATCAACTAAATCATATCAACTAAATCAAAATGCTGCATATGAACTAGCCTACTAAATCAAAATGTAGCAGGGAGGAGGGGTTGCGGATGGAGGAGGGAGGAGGGAGAAGGAGGGGCGACTTGAGGAGGGAGAAGAGAGTAGGATGGAGGAGGAAGGCAGAGCGAGGAGGGGTCGGCCAGCGGCGAGTGGAGGGAGGACAGACGAGGAAGGCAGAGCGAGGAGGGGCCGGCCAGTGGCGAGTGGAGGGAGGATGGAGGAGGAGGCCGGTACCGAATCCAGCAAGGAGGAGGAGGAGGTGACGGCGGCGCAGAGGGAGGAGGGGCGACGGGGGAGGACCGGCATGGGGGTTTGAGGGGAGATCCAGGGAGTGTGTGAGTGTGAGTGGATCAGATAGAGGAGAGTGGGGGTGGGAGATGGAATTGGTTAGCAATAGCGCGCTATAGAGAAAGGCGCTACTGCTAAACTACATAGCAGTAGCGCCTTTCACAAAGAATGCGCTACTGCTATGTGTCAGCATGTAAAAATAGACATCAAAAATACATTGATCATCAACGATCTTTTTGTGTACAATCTGATTTGTCAATATGAGTCCTCATCGGTTTAGGAACCGGTGAAGACTCATATTGTGGCCACAAATTCTACTCATAGAGTTCAATGAAGACCAAGTGGTTGTGAAAGTTTGAGAAGTAACATATTCAAGGTGGTAGAAACCCTCTTCACGGAGCAAAGTGGGACTAAATTTTTGTAGTAAACTTAGCAGTAGCGCTTATTGGTGAAATGCGCTGCTGCTATGATCCGTAGCAGTAGCGCTCTTTGTGCTAACGCGCTGCTGCTAGAACTAGCCTCGCGGCGGCGTCGTGGGAATTATAGCAGTAGCACATCTTAGAGTGGGGCGCGCTACTGCTATATTTATTTCAGTAGCGAGTTTTGTTTGCGCACGCTACTACTACATAGCAGCAACACCTTATTTTAAAGCGCGCTGCTGGTAAGATTCTGTGTATAGGCTTTTCCCTAGTAGTGACGGTGGCCCGGACCAGTATAAATCTTGTGTATCTCGTTCTTTGGGTTTGTCTTGCTAGGCCGTGAGATCGTGTCGAGTGCGAGCTAGAGGGGGGAGAGATCTTTGTGCGCACCCAAGGGTTCGAACCTCAAGGGTTTTGCTGAAACCCGATATCCGACAGTTCCCGGCTCTTCATCTTGAGGTAGGCATAGTGCGGCACCGCCATGAATTTGGCTAGAGCTGGCCGCCCTAGGAGCTCGTGGTAAGGGATCTCTAGGTCAACCACCTCAAACCAAAATGGCTCTCGGTGGAAGTTGCCTTTGTCCCCGAGGATGACATCTATCTTGATCTTGTCGATTGGTGAGCAGGAAAGGCCAGGTACAATGCCATGGAAAACAGTCCGACTAGGCTGGAGTTGTCTTTCTTTGATGTGCAGTTTCTCCATGGTGTCACGATAGAGGATGTTGATGCTGCTACCACCATCTATCAAGACTCGAGAGAAGCAAGCAGCTCACCTATCTGTTGAAAAGGTGGCATACAACACCAAGGCATAGGAACCCGGAGAAGGCATCACCTCCGAGTGGTCAGCTCGGCTCCAGCTGATGGGCTTCTCGGACCAGTGCATGAATTTTTGGGCTCCTGAAGTGACGGCATTCACCTCATGTTGTTGTTGACGCCGACTGTGCCTGTCATCAGCCACGCTGTTGAAGGCGACGTAGGCTCCGTGTTCTTCGGGGTACTCATCTTGGACGGCGGCAATGGGGCGGGCCGGCTGTTGCTGAGGAGGTGGTGCCGGCTGGCCAGCAGGCGGAGGAGCCATTAGCCGCCCTTCTGACGCTTGGGGCCGGCCTGACCCTCTAGCTGCTGATCTTTGACTGTTGCCACTTGCCGGCTGATGGAAGCCGGCTGCGGGGCCTTGCGCTTATTGTTGTTCTGTTGTTATCGCCGACTGTTATCACCAGCCGGCGTCTGATGAGCCGGAGGGAGAACTTTCCCAGACGCGTCCACTCGGAGCTCCAACTTCATGGAGGTGTCGGCAGTGGCGTACTTGTCTGCTATGATCAGCAGCTCATCGAGTGTAGCCGGCTCAGAGGAGTCGATGTTTGAGTAGGGTGCCCTCTCAGCACCTGGCGGTGAAGTATTCTATGTACTGTACCTCGTGCACCGCACCACAAGAGTTGCGTAGTTCAGCCCACCGCGTCAAGTAGTCACGGGTGGACTTGGGGGGGGGGCCTTGGACGCACAGGGAGAGATGGCGAGGCTTGGGCGGCCCCTTGTAGGTGCTAGTGAAGTTGCGGATGAAGACTTCAGTGAAGTCCACCCAGCCGTTGACGCTACAGGGCTTGAGACTGTTCAACCATGTCCGGGCTTTGCCCTGGAGCATGAGGGGAACATACTTCACGGCAACACACTTGTTGCCGTTGGCTATGCTGACAGCGGTAGAGTAGTCAACCAGCCAATCTTCCGGCTACACGAAACCGTTGTACTTGGGAATGTCCCAAGGGAGCGAGAACCCTTTGGGGAAGGGCTCATTGCAAATGCGGGGCCGAAACAAGGCAGGCCGATTGCATCTTCCTCTTTAAGCGCCAGGGATTGACCCAAGCGGTCGATCTGGTGGCAGGCGTCGTTTTCCCCGATTCCGTCACGGTGGCCTAGCCAGTCACCGAGAGTTGGGTGATCAATGACCAGTCAGGAGACATGCCTCTCCCTGAGCGGAGGAGGCGGTCGATCACCCCGCTGCTCGATTGCCCGAGGGCGGCCATCTTGGTCGCACTCGACGGTGATGCGTGTCCGGTTGCGGCTAGCAGCCGACTCTGGGTCTCTTCGGTCGTGGGCGCCGCCTGTCGGCGTCCGTGAGGTCGCATTGTGCTCTCGGCGCACGCAGGGGGGGGGAGGTTCGCCGCCTGCAGACCGGGTTCCACCATGCGGTGGCCGACTTTTTGCTGCATGGCAGCCGTGTCGAGGAGCTGCTAAACATGTTCCATCATGCAGCATCGCTCGTCACCCTCCAGGTGATCTAGTTCGTCTGCTGCCGCCTGGGCAACACGCAGATTCTCCAAAGGCATGGCATAAACAGGACAGTCAACCCCTAGAATGGTAGAGATGGCCACGCCCCATTGCCAAATGGTGCCCATCCGGCTGGGCTCGCCAGCAGCCGGCGTTCTGCATATGGCGCAATCGATCTCGCGCTGGTAGGCCTTGGTGAGGCGTCTCATGGCAGCCAACTTTCTGGCGCTCTTGACGAGTGCGATGCGGCAGGCCTCCAGTGTCTCGCCATTAGCATCTACCGCGATGGGCGCGGACAGGTCCCGCATTGCCGCATGCAGCGGGTCCTGGCCGTCCCCACCAGAAGCTCCATCATGAATGATGACCAGCACCTCTGTGGCGGTGCTAGTGCTAGCGTTGCTAATCGTAGGAGGGAGCGGATCATCGAAGATCACCACATTGGCGGGGAAGGAATCGGGGGACGCCACGTCGAAGTCGACGAGCATCGGGTCGGTAGAGACAACAGACTCTTTGTCGAAGGCAGGCTTGATATGTCTCCAACGTATCTATAATTTTTTATTGTTCCATGCTATATTATCTACTCTTTTGGACTATATTGGGCTTTATTTTCCACTTTTATATTATTTTTGGGACTAACCTATTAACCGGAAGCCCAACCCAGAATTGCTGTTTTTTTGCCTATTTCAGTGTTTCGGATAAATAGAATATCAAACAGAGTCCAAACGGAATAAAATCTTCAGAAACGTGATTTTCTCACCGAATGTGATCTAGGAGACTTGAACCCTACTGCAAGGGATCAAAGAGGTGGTCACGAGGGTGGGGGCGCGCCTCCCCCCTAGGGCGCGCCCCCTGCCTCACGGGCCCCTCGGTGCTCCACCGACGTACTCCTTCCTCCTATATATACACACGTACCCCCAAACGATCAGAACAGGAGCCAAAAACCTAATTCCACCACCGCAACTTTCTGTATCCACGAGATCCCATCTTGGGGCCTGTTTCGGAGCTCCGCCGGAAGAGGGCCGTCATCACGGAGGGCTTCTACATCATCCTAGCCCCTCCGGTGAAGTGTGAGTAGTTTACCTCAGACCTTCGGGTCCATAGTTAGTAGCTAGATGGCTTCTTCTCTCTCTTTGAATCTCAATACAAAGTTCTCCCCCTCTCTTGTGGAGATCTATTCGATGTAATCTTCTTTTTGCGGTGTGTTTGTTGAGACCGATGAATTGTGGGTTTATGATCAAGTCTATCTATGAATATTATTTGAATCTTCTCTGAATCCTTTTATGCATGATTGGTTATCTTTGCAAGTCTCTTCAAATTATCCGTTTGGTTTGGCCAACTAGATTGGTAGTTCTTGCCATGGAAGAAGTGCTTAGCTTTGGGTTCGATCTTGCGGTGTCCTTACCCAGTGACAGAAGGGGAAGCAAGGCACGTATTGTATCGTTGCCATCGAGGATAACAAGATGGAGTTTATTTCATATTGCATGAATTTATCTCTCTACATCATGTCATATTGCTTAAAGCGTTACTCTGTTTTTAACTTAATACTCTAGATGCATGCTAGATAGCGGTCGATGAGTGGAGTAATAGTAGTAGATGCAGAATCGTTTCGATCTACTTGTCACGGACATGATGCCTATATACATGATCATGCCTAGATATTCTCATAATTATGCACAATTCTATCAATTGCTCAACAGTAATTTGTTCACCCACCGTAGAATACTTATGCTCCTGAGAGAAGCCACTAGTGAAACCTATGGCCCCCGAGTCTATTCTCATCATATCAATCTCCATCACTTTTAATTTTTTTGCTATTTACTTTGCCTTTACCTTTTACTTTGCATCTTTATACCGAAAATACCAAAAATATTATATCTATCAGATCTCACTCTCGTAAGTGACCGTGAAGGGCTTGACAACCCCTAATCGCATTGGTTGCGAGTAGCTATCGCTTTGTGCAGGTACGAGGGACTTGAGCGTGGGCTCCTACTGGATTGATACCTTGGTTCTCAAAAACTGAGGGAAATACTTACGCTACTCTACTGCATCATCCCTTCCTCTTCGGGGAAAACCAACGCAAGCTCAAGATATAGCAAGAAGGATTTCGGGCGCCGTTGCCGGGGAGTCTACGCAAAAAGTCAATATACCAAGTACCCATCACAATCCCTATCTCTCGCATTACATTATTTGCCATTTGCCTCTCGTTTTCCTCTCCCCCCAATTCACCCTTGTCGTTTTATTCGCCCTCTCTCTCTATCCTCCCTCTCTGTTTGCCTCTTTTGTCCGCTTGCTTTTTGTTTGCTCGTGTGTTAGATTGCTTGTTTGTCTCAATGGCTCAAGATACTACCAAATTATGTGACTTCACCAATACCAATAATAATGATTTCCTTAGCACTCCGATTGCTCCTCTTACCGATGCTGAATCTTGTGAAATTAATACTACTTTGTTGAATCTTGCTATGAAAGATCAATTCGCCGGCCTTCCTAGCGAAGATGCCGCTACTCATCTGAATAGCTTCGTTGATTTATGTGATATGCAAAAGGAAAAAGATGTCAATAATGATGTCGTTAAATTGAAGCTATTTCCCTTTTCTCTTAGAGATCATGCTAAAGCTTGGTTTTCGTCTTTGCCTAAGAATAGTATTGATTCATGGGACAAATGCAAAGATGCTTTTATCTCTAAGTATTTTCCTCCCGCTAAGATCATCTCTCTTAGAAACGATATTATGAACTTTAAACAACTTGATCATGAACATGTTGCACAAGCTTGGGAGAGAATGAAATTAATGATACGTAATTTCCCTACTCATGGTTTGAATTTGTGGATGATTATACAGAATTTTTATGCCGGATTGAATTTTGCTTCTAGAAATCTTTTAGATTCGGCCGCGGGAGGCACTTTTATGGAAATCACTTTAGGAGAAGCTACTAAACTCCTAGATAATATTATGGTTAATTATTCTCAATGGCACACTGAAAGATCATCTAATAAAAAAGTGCATGTGATAGAAGAAATCAATGTGTTGAGTGGAAAGATGGATGAACTTATGAAATTATTTGCTACTAAGAGTTTTCTTCTGATCCTAATGATATGCCTTTGTCTACTTTGATTGAGAATAACAATGAATCTATGGATGTGAATTTTGTTGGTAGGAATAATTTTGGTAACAACGCTTATAGAGGGAATTTTAATCCTAGGCCATATACTAGTAATCCTTCTAATAATTATGGGAATTCCTACAACAACTCTTATGGAAATTATAATAAGATGCCCTCTGATTTTGAATCTAATATTAAAGAATTTATTTCTTCGCAAAAGAATTTTAATGCTATGATTGAAGAAAAATTGCTTAAGATTAATGATTTGGCTAGGAACATTGATAGAATTGCTCTTTGATTGATTGTATTTCCTTGTTGCAATCCATGCTAAATTCTCCACATGCTTATAGTCGAAATAAAGCCTTCACCGAACATATTGTTGATGCCTTGATGCAATCTTATGAAGAAAAACTTGAGTTGAAAGTTTCTATCCCTAGAATACTTTATGATGAGTGGGAACCAACTATTAAAATTAAAATTAAAGATTATGAGTTTTATGCTTTGTGTGATTTGGGTGCTAGTGTCTCTACTATTCCCAAGACTTTGTGTGATTTACTAGATTTCCGTAATTTTGATGATTGCTCTCTAAACTTGCACCTTGCGGATTCCACTATTAAGAAACCTATGGGAAGAATTAATGATATTCTTATTGTTGCAAATAGGAATTATGTGCCCGTAGATTTCATTGTTCTTGATATAGATTGCAATCCTTCTTGCCCTATTATTCTTGGTAGACCTTTCCTTAGAACGGTTGGTGCAATTATTGATATGAAGGAAGGGAATATTAGATTTCAATTTCCATTAAAAAAGGGCATGGAACACTTTCCAAGAACGAAAATAAAATTACCATACGAAACTATCATGAGAGCCACTTATGGATTGCCTACCAAAGATGGCAATACCTAGATCTATCCTTGCTTATTATGCCTAGCTAGGGGCGTTAAACAATAGCGCTTGTTGGGAGGCAACCCAATTTTATTTTTATTCCTTGATATTTGCTCCTATTTAGTAATATATAAATTATTTAGCCTCTGTTTAGATTGTGTTTTTTGTGTTTAATTAGTGTTTGTGCCAAGTAGAACCGTTGGGAAGACTTGGGGAAAGTCTTGTTGAACTTGTTGTAAAAAACAGAAACTTTAGCACTCACGAGAACTGCTGCCATTTTTATTTGAACAGTTATATTTAATTAATTCGTTTTGCAGATGATTAATAGATAAATTACTCACGTCCAGCAATTTATTTTAGAATTTTTGGGGTTCCAGATCTTGCGCTAGCTACAGATTACTACAGACTGTTCTGTTTTTGACAGATTCTGTTTTTCGTGTGTTGTTTGCTTATTTTGATGAATCTATGGCTAGTAAAATAGTTTATAATTCATAGAGAAGTTGGAATACAGTAGGTTTAACACCAATATAAATAAATAATTAGTTCATTACAGTACCTTGAAGTGGTCTTTTGTTTTCTTTCGCTAACGGAGCTCACGAGTTTTCTATTTTGAGTTTTGTGTTGTGAAGTTTTAAAGTTTTGGGTGAATTCTTTTGATGGATCATGGAACAAGGAGTGGCAAGAGCCTAAGCTTGGGGATGCCCATGGCACCCCCAAGATAATCCAAGGACACCAAAAATTTAAAGCTTGGGGATGCCCCGGAAGGCATCCCCGCTTTTCGTCCACTTCCATCGGTAATTTACTTGGAGCTATATTTTTATTCACCAACATGATATGTGTTTTGCTTGGAGCGTCTTGTATTATTTGTGTCTTTGTTTGCTAATATACCACAATCATCCTTGCTGTACACACCTTTTGAGAGAGCCATACATGAATTAAAATTTGATAGGATACTCTATGTGCTTCACTTATATCTTTTGAGCTAGATAATTTTGCTCTATGTGCTTCACTTATATCTTTTGAGCTAGATAATTTTGCTCTATGTGCTTCACTTAGATCTTTTAGAGCACGGTGGTGGTTTGTTTTAAAGAAACTATTGATCTCTCATGCTTCACTTAAATTAATTTGAGAGTCTCTTAATAGCATGGTAATTTGCCTAATAATAATATGCTTGGTATTCTAGATTTGTGAAACTTTCTTTTGAGTGTGTTGAATACTAAGAAAAGATTAAAGCATGATAATTGTTTTGAGATATGGAGGTGATAATATTAAAGTCATGCTAGTTGAGTAGTTGTGAATTTAAAGAATACTTGTGTTGAAGTTTGTGATTCCCGTAGCATGCATGTATGGTGAACCGTTATGTGATGAAGTCGGAGCATGATTTATTTATTGATTGTCTTCCTTATGAGTGGCGGTCGGGGACGAGCGATGGTCTTTTCCTACCAATCTATCCCCCTAGAAGCATGCGCGTAATATTTTGCTTTGATAACTTCTAAATTTTTGCAATAAGTATATGAGTTCTTTATGACTAATGTTGAGTCCATGGATTATACGCACTCCCACCCTTCCACCCTTGCTAGTATCTCTAATACCGCGCAACTTTCACCGCTATCATACACCTACCATGTACCTTCCTCAAAACAGCCACCATACCTACCTATTATGGCATTTCCATAGCCATTCCGAGATATATTGCCATGGAACTTTCCACCATCTAGTTCATCATGACACATCCATCATTGTCATATTGCTTAGCATGATCATGAAGTTGACATAGTATTTGTGGCAAAGCCACCGTTCATAATTCTTTCATACTTGTCACTCGTGATTCATTGCATATACCGGTACACCGCCGGAGGCATTCATATAGAGTCATACCTTGTTTTAGTATCGAGTTGTAATCATTGAGTTGTAAATAAATAGAAGTGTGATGATCATCATTCAATAGAGCATTGTCCCAAAAAAAAGAGAAAGGCCAAAGAAAAAAAAGAAGGCCCAAAAAAAGGGGGCAATGCTACTATCTTTTTTTCCACACTTGTGCTTCAAAGTAGCACCATGTTCTTCATATAGCAAGTCTCATATTTTGTGCTTCAAAGTAGCACCTTGTTCTTCATATAGAGAGTCTCATATGTTGTCACTTCCATATACGAGTGGGAATTTTACGTTATAGAACTTGTCTTGTATATTCCAATGATGGGCTTCCTCAAATTGCCCTAGGTCTTCGTGAGCAAGCAAGCTGGATGCACACCCACTAGTTTCTTTTGTTGAGCTTTCATACATTTATAGCTCTAGTGCATCCATTGCATGGCAATCCCTACTCACTCACATTGATATCTATTGATGGGCATCTCCATAGCCCATTGATACGCCTAGTTGATGTGAGACTATCTTCTCCCTTTTTTTGTCTTCTCCACAACCACCATTCTATTCCACCTATAGTGTTATATCCATGGCTCACGCTCATGTATTGCGTGAAGATTGAAAAAGTTTTGAAAAAGTTAGAGTATGAAACAATTGCTTGGCTTGTCATCGGGGTTGTGCATGATTTAAATACTTTGTGTGGGGAAGATGGAGCATAGCCAGACTATATGATTTTGTAGGGATAACTTTCTTTGGCCATGTTATTTTGAGAAGACATAATTGCTTTGTTAGTATGCTTGAAGTATTATTATTTTCTATGTCAATATAAACTTTTGTCTTGAATCTTTCTAATCTGAATATTCATACCACAATTAAGAAGATTTGCATTGAAATTATGCCAAGTAGCACTTCGCATCAAAAGTTTTCTTTTTATCATTTACCTACTCGAGGACGAGTAGGAATTAAGCTTGGGGATGCCTGATACGTCTCCAACGTATCTATAATTTTTGATTGGTCCATGCTATATTATCTACTGTTTTGGACTATATTGGGCTTTATTTTCCACTTTTATATTATTTTTGGGACTAACTTATTAACCGGAGGCCCAACCCAGAATTGTTGTTTTTTGCCTATTTCAGTGTTTCGGATAAACAGAATATCAAACGGAGTCCAAACGGAATAAAATCTTCGGAAACGTGATTTTCTCACCGAACGTGATCCAGGAGACTTGGACCCTACTGCAAGGGATCAAAGAGGTGGTCACGAGGGTGGGGGGTGCGCCTCCCCCATAGGGCGCGCCCCCCTGCCTCGTGGGCCCCTCGGTGCTCCACCGACGTACTCCTTCCTCCTATATATACACACATACCCCCGAACGATCAGAACAGGAGCCAAAAACCTAATTCCACCGCCGCAACTTTCTGTATCCACGAGATCCCATCTTGGGGCCTGTTCCGGAGCTCCGCCAGAAGAGGGCCATCATCACAAAGGGCTTCTACATCATCCTAGCCCCTCCGATGAAGTGTGAGTAGTTTACCACAGACCTTCGGGTCCATAGTTAGTACCTAGATGGCTTCTTCTCTCTCTCTTTGAATCTCAATACAAAGTTCTCCCCCTCTCTTGTGGAGATCTATTCGATGTAATCATCTTTTTGCGGTGTGTTTGTTGAGACCGATGAATTGTGGGTTTATGATCAAGTCTATCTATGAATAATATTTGAATCTTCTCTGGATTCTTTTATGCATGATTGGTTATCTTTGCAAGTCTCTTCGAATTATCCGATTGGTTGGGCCAACTAGATTGGTAGTTCTTGCCATGGGAGAAGTGCTTAGCTTTGGGTTCGATCTTGCGGTGTCCTTACCCAGTGACAGAAGGGGCAGCAAGGCACGTATTGTATCGTTGCCATCGAGGATAACAAGATGGGGTTTATTTCATATTGCATGAATTTATCTCTCTACATCATGTCATCTTGCTTAAAGCGTTACTTTGTTTTTAACTTAATACTCTAGATGCATGCTGGATAGTGGTCGATGAGTGGAGTAATAGTAGTAGATGCAGAATCGTTTCGATCTACTTGTCACGGATGTGATGCCTATATACATGATCATGCCTAGATATTCTCATAATTATGCACAATTCTATCAATTGCTCAACAGTAATTTGTTCACCCACCGTAGAATACTTATGCTCCTTTGAGAAGCCACTAGTGAAACCTATGGCCCCCGGGTCTATTCTCATCATATCAATCTCCATCACTTTTATTTTGTTTTGCTATTTACTTTGCCTTTACCTTTTACTTTGCATCTTTATATCAAAAATACCAAAAATATAATATCTATCAGATCTCACTCTCGTAAGTGACCGTGAAGGGCTTGACAACCCCTAATCACGTTGGTTGCGAGTAGCTATCGCTTTGTGCAGGTACGAGGGACTTGAGCGTGGGATCCTACTGGATTGATACCTTGGTTCTCAAAAACTGAGGGAAATACTTATGCTACTCTGCTGCACCATCCCTTCCTCTTCGGGGAAAACCAACGCAAGCTCAATACGTAGCAAGGATCGTTGGCGATGTCGATCTTGCCAAGGAGGTCGATGAGGCAGCTTTCGGAGCGAGCTGCTCCCTCGTCATGCGCCGGCTCGTCAGAGAGACAGATCTCACCGACGAGGTTAGCAAGAGCGCTTGCGCAGTGTGTCGATGCAGACGCCATCCGGCGTGCTGGGCTAACTGCGTTCGCTGGGAAGGAAGAGGGTTCCCGTCCAGAACGTGTTTCCAGAGGACGGTGCACCTGGCCCCATGGTGGGCGCCAAATGTCGGGGTTGTGGAGAGACATATGCCAAAGGATGGCTTATCATGGAGAGGGCCAAGAGAACGTCGCCGGGCTCTAGAGGAGGGAGTGAGCGAGAAGGCCTAAGCCGGCGAATCTTACCTAGGTTCGGGGCTCTCCTAGGAGATAACACCCCTAGTCATGCTCTGCGGGGTCTCCGCATGATCACTATCTCAGTAAGGTACTACAAGGTTGCTCCTTGAGCTGTTTGGCTAGAGGAGGAAGATGAGCAAGGCTAGCCTCTCTTCCCCCCTCTATATTTGTGTGTGAATCTACTAAGGTTCTGAACCCTTTGCATGGGTGTCCCGGGGGGTTTATATAGGCCTACCCCCAGGGGTACAATGGTAATCTGGCTGGGCGCGGGACCCGGCCGTCAGTGTCTCTAGTCACCGGCTTCTCCGCTAGCTGCTGGGGCCCGCCGCCTGGTGGGTCCCGCCGGTTGTCTTGTACTTGGCCGACAGGCCGCGCCCGCCACTCGCGGGTCCTGTCTGGCTACTTAGCACTGTAGTCGTCCCACTAATGATGCATGCTTTGTCGGGGGAGCGTAGCTACAGTCCCGCCGCCTGGCGGGCGTTCACTTTAGCCACATCCTGTCTTATCTGGTTAATCACGCACAGACTCCAAGGGAGGGGGATGACCACCTGCTAGGATTCGGCCAACCCCGTGCCGACTGATCAGGGCCTGCCGTCTTTCGGCATCTTGCGGACAGGTAGGGCCCGTCGCCTGTGGGCCGTACCAACAGCCCGTCATGGGAGCATGGCTATCTCTGCCATGATTATGTCACGGGCGGTGTGGCAACAGTGCGGCGCCGGGCGAGGGATGTCTGCCTGCTTCGCTGCATTGTAGCCACGTTCATCCCTGGGTTCGGGGGTGGCAGGCAGTACTGTAGCCACGCCCTGTCTCGTCGTTGCAATGAGGTTCTAACTTCGAGGGAATGAGGGGCCGCTTGCTGGGAGTCGGCCCTCCTTGTTGCCGCCTTCTAGAAGCCGGCCGCTGGGACCAGCCGGCCCCAAGAAGGCGGTCCTTTGTCTTTGATGCTTGAGGGGCGCAGCCGGCCCTGATGTCTTGAAATACCATGGGGGCTGATGAGGCTACCCACGGTCATTTACTCCGACAGGAATCCGCTAAATGTAAATTCAAAAAATAATCATCAAATTTGTGAAAACCTAGAACATCACATAAAGTTTTTGGAATCGTGGAAACACTAGCACCCAAATCACACAAAGCATGGCACTCATAATCTTTAATCTTAATCTTAATAGTAGGTTCCCACTCATCATAAAGCTTTCTAGGGATAGAAACTTCCAACTCAAGTTTCTCTTCAAAAGATTTCTTCACAACATCAACGATATGTTTAGTAAAAGCTTTATTTTGATTACAAGCATAAGGTGAATTTAACATGGATTGCAACAAGGAAATACAATCTATCAAAGAACAATTATAAAATTAAAATCCTTGAAACCCAAAAGAGTGGGTTCATCGCTACTTAAAGTTTTGACCTCTCCAATCCCACTTTCATAAAAAAAATCATTAAGATCTTTAAACTCCAAATTATTGGGATGCCTTCTAGCTAAAGTTGAATCATCTCCAGTCCCATCGTTAACAAGATTTATACGAGAAAACAAATATTTAATAGGAGTCACACCAATCACTTTAAGATCTTCATCATAATTTTTGCAAGAACTAGAAGAACACGCTTTTACAGACCAATCTCTCTTAGCATGTATCCTAGTGGTTCTTTCTCTACATTCATCCATAGAAATTTTAATAGCCTTTGGAGATTCATTAATATCAATCTTGGTGGCACAAATCTAATCTTCAAAGAATCAATCTCAAGCGAAATTCTATCAACGTTCCTAGCCCAGTCATCAATCCTAAGCGATTTTTCTTCAACCATAGCATTGAATTTCTTTTGAGAATTAATGAAATATTTAATATTGTTCTCAAGATCAAAGGGTATTTTATTATAATTTCCATAATAATTGTTGTAGGAATTACCATAAATATTATAGGAATCACTAGGAAACGGCCTAGGGTTGAAATTACCTCTATATGCATTATTACCAAAATTGTTCCTACCAACAAAACTCACGTCCATAGACTCATTATTGTTCTCCATAAAAATGGACAAAGACATATAATTATGATTAATAGGGGCACTCTTACTAGAAATTAATTTCATAAGTTCATCCATCTTTGCACTCAAAGTATTAATTTCTTCAGTCGCATGCACTTTTTTTACTAGTAGAAGATCTTTCGGTATGCCACTAAGAGTAATTAGCCATAATATTATCTAGGAATTTAGTAGCTCATCCTAATGTAATTTCCATAAATGTACCTTCCGCGATAGAATTTAAAAGATTTCTAGATGCAAAATTCAATCCAGATTCCGGCATAAAAATTTTGTATGATCATCCATAAACTTAAACCATGAGTAGGGCAATTTCTTATCATCAATTTCATCCTCTCCCAAGATTGTGCAAGATGTTCATCATCAAGTCGCTTAAAATTCATTATGTCGTTCCTAAGGATGATCTTAGCGGAAGGAAAATACTTGGAAATAAAAGCATCTTTACACTTATTCCATGAATCAATACTATTTTTAGGCAAAGATCAAAACTAAGTTTTGGCACGATCTTGTAGTGGGAACGAAAATAGCTTCAATTTAACAATATCATTATCCACATATTTTTCTTTTGCATGTCACACAATTCAATGAAAGTATTTAGATGGGATGAGACATCTTCACTAGGAAGGCCGGAAAATTGTTCTTTCATAATGAGATTCATCAAAGCGGTATTAATTTCATAAGATTCCGCACTTGTGGTGGGAGCAATCGGAGTACTAATAAAATCATTATTATTAGTGTTGGAAAAGTCACACAACTTGGTATTTTCTTGAGACATCGTGACAAAGCAAGCAATCTAGTACACAAGCAAACAAAAAGCAAATGAAAAGACGAATGAAAAAAGGGTGAATGAAAATGCAAATATTTTTGTATTTTTCTGAAAATGTTTTAGAAGTGCGGGAGAGGAAAACGAGAGGCAAATGGCAAATAATGTAAGTGCAAGAGATGAGAGTTTATGATGGCAATGGCGCCAGAAATTATTCCTGCTACTTGAGCTTGTGTTGATTTTTCCCCTGAAGAGGAAAGGGTGATGCAGCAAAGTATAGATAAGTATTTCCCTCAGTTAATAAGCAAGGTATCAACCCAATAGGAGGCACAAGCAACTCTACAACTATGCACCTGCACAAACTAACAAACACTTGCACACAACACGGAAAAGGGGTTGTCAATCCCTTCACGGCCATGAACAAGAGTGAGATCTGATAGAGATAGGTATAAAAGATAAATAAAAGAGCAAACTAAATTAAATATAAATAAATTGCAGCAAGGTATTTTTGGGTTTTTGGTTTATATATCGGAAAATATATGATGTAAAATAGACCCGGGGCCATATGTTTCACTAGAGGCCTCTCTCTTGAAAGAAAACATACGGTGGGTAAACAAATTACTGTCGAGTAATTGATCGAAAAGAGAAAAGTTATGACGATATATAAGGCAATGATCATGAATATAGGCATCATGTCCGTGTCAAGTAGACCGAGGCGACTCTGCATCTAGAGTATTAAGTTCATAAGAACGGAGTAACGCCTTAAGTAAGATGACATGATGTAGAGGGATAAACTCAAGCAATATGATGAAAACCCCATCTTTTTATCCTTGATGGCAACAATACAATACATGCCTCTCTACCCCTACTATGTCACTGGGTGAAGACACCGCAAGATTGAACCCAAAACTAAGCACCTCTCCCATTGCAAGAAAAACCAATCTTGTTTGCCAACCAAACCGATAATTCTAAGAGAAATACAAAGATATTTAATCAAGCATAAAGGAGTGCAGAGAAGACTCAAATAATATTCATAGATAATCTGATCATAGATCCAGAATTCATCGGATCTCGACAAACACACCGCAAAAGAATATTACATCGGCTAGAACTCCAAGAACATCGAGGAGAACATTGTATTGAAGATCAAAGATAGAGAAGAAGCCAACTAGCTACTAGCTATGGACCCTTAAGTCTATGGTAGACTACTCACGCTTCATCAGAAGGGTAGCAAGGTTGATGTAGAGGCCCTCGAGATCGAATCCCCCTCAGTAGGGTGCAGGAAAAGGCCCCAAGATCGGAATTCACGGGAACAAAGGTTTGCGGTGACGGAAAAGTATTTTGGTGGATTCCTCTGATGTTGGGGGAATATTTGTCCAGTTGGCCAGTGGGCCGCATGGCTGGGTGGCTGCTGGGCCGGCTGGCCAGCGCGTGCGTGCGTGTTTTTTTTACAGAACAAAAACTACAACAGAGCAAAAATAAAAATAAAACAAAAAATTACATAGGCATATTATATACCAAATGTTCAGAAAAATACCATGAATAATATGAACTATTTTTCAAGTTCAACTAAATTCTATAAAAATTCATAAAAGTCAAACAGTGCTACTATTGCATTTAAAATCAATAAAAATCATTTTTAAAATAGCAAAAATGATTTCAAATATGTTTTCTCCTAATTTTCTATTGAAGTGAATCATTTTACCCTTATTTCCATTTATTTATTTTTAGGAGAAAATATTTTGAAAAGAAACTCAAATAACTCCCAGTTGGATTTAAATTTGGAATTTCAAACAACTTCGAATGGAAAATGGGTTTCAAATAACTTCAAAGTGACTTCCATTTTATTTCTTTGAAACTTCAACTCTCTTTCTTCAAATATGAAGAAGTCATTTTATCTTCCCTCATGAACTCATTGAATTCAAATCATTTTCAAACCCCTTTTCATTTCTTTAAATGGAAGAAGTCATATCATCTTCACTCTAGGGTTTTGTGATGAAATTAATTTGAATTCAGGAAGATCGAGATGCAAGATGCAAAGTTTTGGGAAAGTCCTTTTATTCCCTCTCATTCAACTTTCAAAAAGTTTTCAATTTCCAATCATTTTCACACAATCAATCACACAACAATCAAACAAACAATCATAATAATTTATTTAATATAACATTCCAAAATTTAGAATTTTGGGATGTTACAAACTACCACCCTTAAAATGAATCTCGTCCTCGAGATTCGGAGAGGCTAGAAAGAAGGTTAGGTTTGGGGGGTCTCCTTGAAAATCCGGTCATCAACACATGGTATGGGGTGCTACCACCCTTAGAAGCATGGTCACGGTTCCAACAAAACTCATGTACTCCATCCTTTGCATTGGCGGTGTCGGTCTTCTCATATTCTCCGAGATAACTCCTTCACTTTTGCTCTTCTGGTAAGGGCATGGCCTTTTCCTCAAAATTAGGAGTCCTTGCATCAAAATAGGATCCTTCTGAGACTTGACAGGTCTGGCACCAATGCTAAACAACTATCGAAAATCTCATGGTGGTAGACAATTACTGGTTCTCCTGCACGAAATTGGTCTGGGTTGAATTTCACCGTAGAACCTACGATCGGCAACGATTGCTTGTAAAGGGTTCCATCGTCCTACCATTCTATGGTTGGATGGCTTATCGCGTCGACACTCTTCAAAGGATTTCAAGTCTCTCTGATTTTCTATCAACATATGATAGCTCATGATAGAAGTCTTCGGTATGGGGCCCAATCCATCCCGTACTTGAATCATTACCACATACGCAGATAGTGAATCACGTATTCTAACACTTGGGCATCCTCACAAGCATTGAAGAACTTCTCTTCTCCATGATCTGGGTTCGGATAAATCCATTTGTTCTGCAAGCTAAACAAAATCTCTATCGCTTCTTCACAACTCTCAGGTTTTACGTAACCTCCTATGAAATGTATGATGATGAAATCATAGCTTCTTTCAGAATTATTTTCTTCAACAAGATTGTGCTTGTTTCCTTATCAAATCCTGGGTCCTGTGGGTTATGGCCCACTTCAACACTTGTATATCTGTAACTCATCCTTGGAGTTACTATTGCTCCATATTCCAACATTACATCTCCTCTAAATCCTTCATTACTTCATACTCTTGGGGTAATCATCATAACTAAAACAAAACTCCAACTCATTTTTCCAAACTCCAACTTTATATGGAACAACATTTTCGTTTCCATCGGTCAATTGTTCACACAGACAAGTATCGCCAAAAACAAATGCACTGGTTCATCCATAATTCATATTCTCTTCGTATCAAATCCCTTATTACATCCTTAACCACTACTCAAAACTCAAATTTCAAAAGTACTCTATTACAAAAGCTGCCATCCACATAGTTTGGTATGGTCAAGCATTACTTCCATCTTTATTCATTTGCCCTTCTTGAAGATGTTTTAGTCCCACCGGAATTGTGCGATGTGATCCTTGAAATCATCGACCTTTTGCTTCATCATGGTGGCCATGAGCTTCATCTCCATCATCTCTGCATGGACCACTCTCAGGTATTCCTGAGTGTGACGGAGTCTTGCTTCTAGTATTTCTCCAATCTGACGTATGGCTTCCATAGCAGCTTCATGAATAGAGTCAAAGAATGTTGCTCGTGGTACTCGAGAAATGAAAAAGTATTGACCCATAGTCTTTGGGCAAACTCCCTTCACACGGTGGAGGTGTACCTCCACATACCAAAGTTCAACTCCCTTCTCCATGAAACGATAACCCTTGTAGACTGCATCTCCTTCAAGATGAATATGCTTCATCATGTCCTTCAGGATTTTTGGGTAATCCTGATGACTAGTCAGGGTCATGATCATTTCCGGGCCCTTCAGAAAATACTCGTAAAGGGTTGTCATCTGCAGGTATAAGATAGAAGGGGTACTCAGGATATTGTATGTATTTCCTTGGGTGAAATGTGGTTATTTTTCGGGGAAAGGTTTGGGGTCAGCTTGTCCATGGGTTCAAGGTTTAAGTCTGGGTGACATAGTGAGAGAGGCACCCACAATCAACAAACAACTCATAACATTTCATATGAGATTCCAAACACCTCAACTTATATTGCTTTACAAACTATTACAATTTCCATTTCATAACTCAACTCAACATCCCCAACGAAAATACAAGTGTGTTCCAACTTTATTACATGCTTTATTCCAATATCAAGATCTCAACTACTCTGCTCAAGCTCTCCTCGGGTCTGAACATTCTCTGGCAAAATGTCCTACTCCTTTGCAGCATAAACAAATGACTTTAGACAAATCCAGGGGCTTCCTGGTGGTTATCTTGGCTCCTTGGGTTCTTGGCTTCCTTGCTGGGAATTTGCTAGCGTAATGACCTAAATCCTTGCACCTGTAACAAGTGATTTGACTCAGGTCCTTTTCTGCAGAAATTGGGTTGTTCTGGGGATACATGCTCTTTCTCTTCCTCGACTTCTTCGTTCTGATCAATTCTTCTATCTCATGTCGATCAAACTTCACTTCTTCTATCGGGAAGTCTCCCAGATACTCTTGGTTTTCCTTCATGCAATATTGTGAAAACTGTCCTTCTTCTCCACATGAATAGCAAGCATTGGAGTAAAATTGGTTTAGGCTTTCTCCATCAGGGTCGTCAACATCTTCTTTCATCACCGGTTTTCTTAAACTTTCCCCGAGGGCTTCTTTCATTGCTTCCTTCTGTTGCTTGGAAATTTCTTGTACCTTGGGGTAAATATGACACTGGGCAGGGTAGTGCGTAGTTCCTTCACACAAGAAACAAGTAACCTGCCTAGTTGGGCATTCTTCAACTCGGTGATTTCCTTCACAATGAGGGCATCCATCCTATGGCCCAACTATACTGTGGGACTTTAGCAGGCTAAAAGAGACAGGGGGCTCGTACAAGACCATGAAGAGCATGGGCCGCGAAGAGGCCGAAAGTCAGGTCATACTGTAAATGGCCCAACTGTGTTGTGGGCCTTTAGCAGGCCGAAAGAGAAACCGGTTTGGTATTGGACCATGAAGAGCATGGGATGTTAAAAGGCCAAAACTTAGGTCTGACTGCAAATGGGCCAACTCACTTATGGGCCGTCAATAGGCTAAAAGACACGACGGGCCCGAAATTAGCCCAACACTTAAATGGGTCGCTAAAAGGTCGAAAGATGTACATCTTGAAAATTGGCCCATCCCATGAATGGGCCATTAACAGGCCAAAAACACATCAGGCCGATATTTAACCAAAATATATAGCGGGCTGTTAACGGGCTCGAACTGAGGATGGGATGCAATGGTGTCAAATCCTTAACAGGCCGTTGACGGGCTGAATTGGCGCATCTCGTATGGGACGTGGGCTTAAATGGACTTGACACAAGTAGGCCTTATATGGCCTGGCCTGCTAATTCTTATCGGGCCAGCCTTTTTCACCGGAATGGGCCGCTGTTGGGCCATTCCACGTGTCGATCTATCATAGGCGCGTCCTATCCAATGAGTGGATGGCATCTGTCCCAACGGTGAGCCGACATGTGGTTCCTCCAGCCAATGAGAATTTTACACGTGGAAAATCCCCGTTGGTCTGGGCTGTTAGCAGGTTATCGGATCTAAACCGGAACCCGATAGCTTAACGGCGACCCGTTACGGTGGATTCCATGTGTCGGTCACCCTTGACGAAAGCACTTCTATGACGCGTGATTTATCGTGATGGAAGTGGACACTTCCGTGATGATAATTTTGGTAATGTCATGGAACACTTTTACGACAACACAGGTATGAGTATCTTGATTCTATCATAAAATCGTCATGGATGTACATGCATGACAGAAAACGTGACCAACTATGACAAACACGTATCATCATGGAAGTGTATTCTTTTTGTAGTGGAGGCTTCAGCCTGATAAGCTCGAACCCAAATCAGAGAAGTGCGTCTTCGTAGGATACCCTAAGGAAACAATTGGTCACACGTTCTACCACAGATCCGAAGGCAAGATCTTTGTTGCCAAGAATGGAACCTTTCTAGAGAAGTAATTTCTCTCGAAAGAAGTGAGTGGAAGGAAAGTAGAACTTGATGAGGTAATTGTACCTTCTCACGAATTGGAAAGTAGCACATCAGAGAAATCCGTTCCCATGATACCTACACCAACTAGAGAGGAAGCTAATGATGATGATCATGAAACTTAAGATTAAGTTAATACTGGACCTCGTAGGTCGAAAGGAGCACGTTCCGCACCAGAGTGGTACGATAATCCTGTCCTCGAAGTCATGTTATTAGACCATGGTGAACCTACGAACTTTGAAGAAGCTAGGATGAGCACAGATTCCACTAAATGGCTTGAGGCCATGAAATCCGAGATAGGGTCCATGTATGAGAACAAAGTGTGGACTTTGGTGGACTTGCCCGATGATCGGCAAGCCATTGAGAATTAATGGATCTTCAAGAAGAAGACAGACGCTGATGGTAATGTCATGAAACACCCACAATGCAGCTATATCTCCCATGTGTCGGGGCACGACTTAGAGGCATAGTCGCGTGGTAGGCTTGTCGCAAGAGGGGTAATCTTCACACATCCCATGTACTGAATAAGAAAGGGATAAAGAGTTGGCTTACAATCGCCACTTCACACAATACATAAATAATCCATACATCATCCAAGGTACAATCAAAGGTCCGACTATGGAACCAAAATAAAGGAAGACAACCCCAAATGCTAGATCCCCGATCATCCCAACTGGGCTCCACTACCGATCATCCGGAAAAGAAACATAGTAACAGCCTGAATCCTCGTCGAACTCCCACTTGAGTTCGGTATCGTCACTTGCGCTGGTATCCTCGACACCTGCACCTGTTTGGAAGTATCCGTGAGTCACGATGACTCAGCAATCTCACACCAGCGAGATTAAGACTATTTATGCTTATGGGTAGGAAAAGGTAGTGAGTTGGAGCTGCAGCAAGCACTAGCATCTATGGTGGCTAACATACGCAAATAAGAGCGAGAAGAGAAGTAGCACAATGTTCAAGAAGGTAGGGGTGATCAAGAAGTGATCCTGAAGCTACTTATATTCAAGCATAACCCGAGACCGTGTTCTCTTCCCGAAATCCGCCGAAAAGAGACCATTACGGCTACACACACGGTTGATTCATTTTAATTAAGTTAAGTGTCAAGTTCTCTACAACTGGATATTAACAAATTCCCATCTGCCACATAATCGTGGGCATGGCTCTCGAAAGTTTATACCATGCAGGGGTGTCCCAACTTAGCCCATCACAAGCTCTCGCGGTCAGCGAAGGATCTTCCTTCTCCTGGAAAGACCCGATCAGTCTCAGAATCCCGGTTACAAGGCATTTCGACAATGGTAAAACAAGACCAGCAAGACCGCTCGGATGTGCCGACAAATCCCGATAGGAGCTGCACATATCTCGTTATCAGGGCACACCGGATGAACACTACGTACAACTAAAACCAACCCTCAAGTTTCCCCGAGGTGGCGCTACAAGTGGCTCTGTTTTGGACCAACACTCAGAGGAGCACTGCCCCAGGGGTTTAAAATAATGATGACCCTTGAGTCCGCGAAACCCAAGGGAAAAGGCTTAGGTGGCAAATGGTAAAACCAAGGTTGGGCCTTGCTGGAGGAGTTTTATTCAAAGCGAACTGTCTAGTGGTTCCCATAACACCCAACCGCATAAGGAACGCAAAATCAAGGAACATAGCACCGGTATGACGGAAACTAGGGCGGCAAGAGTTGAACAAAACACCAGGCATAATGCCGAGCCTTCCACCCTTTACCAAGTATATAGATGTATTATAGTAAATAAGATATAATAATGATATCCCAACAAATCCATGTTCCAACATGGAACAAGCTTCTTCTTCACCTGCAAATAGCAGCGCTATAAGAGGGGCTGAGCAAAAGCGGTAATATAGCCAAACAACGGTTTGCTAGGAAAGGTGGGTTAGAGGCTTGACTTGGCAATATGGGAGGCATGATGTAACAAGTGGTAGGTAGCGCGACATAGCGATAGAACGAACAACTAGCAAGCAAAGATAGAAGTGATTTCCAGGGTATGGTCATCTTGCCTGCAAAGTTTTGAGAGTTGTCGAAAGCTTGATCCTCATAAGCGTACTCAACAGGTTCCTCGGTCCTGTACTCGTCTGCCAGCTATACCCAAAGCAAGAACACAAGTAAAGGAATAACAATCAATCACGGTGCAATGCATAAGCAACATGATGCAAAACATGGCATGATGTGCAAGACATGATATGCAATGCATATGCATGCTCCAAAAGGGAAAGAATGATCAAGGCATCAACTTGTCAAACGAAGTATGCCACTGGAAAGAAGAGATGATTTCGGGTGAAATCAATATAAAGATCACCGGAAACGGATGCACAGTTTGCAAAAGGCAAGCAAAACAAGAATGACGCAAAACAGTAATTAACAGCACGATGCCACTTAGAATGCAACAAGAAACTAAGCTACTGCACTCCAACATAACAACAAAGCATATGGAAGTGATTTACAAGAGATGCTTGACAAAACATGAACACTGAGCGACGGCCAAATCACAATAGAACAGGTTCAAACAAGCATGGCAAAAGTGCAAAAGATATCAACATCACAGACTTAGTGAAAATACTAACATGTCAAAACAACATCAGGGAGCAATGTTTAGAGCAAGCAAACATCATGCTACAGGAACATATCATAGCAAACCAAGGTGTGGCATGATTCTGCTAAAAGCATAGATCAAAAGTCCCTTACTAAACATGAGCCAAAAATGCACAGAAGATATGATGGCACCCATGTAAACATAGCAAGTTCTATTAACAGTTTCAGACTTTGCAGAAAAACAGAGCATGGCATAACCAGAATTATGATAGATACTTTGCAAGCTCAAACCACTCACCACAAAGCATTGCATGACAATATAAGCATACCAATAGAAAGATAATAGGTTCACGAAGCTAACCATGGCAAGAGCAAGTTCATAGGATGCATGGATTGCAAACAACAACCATGGCAATATTGATTAACATTCTGCTAGGAACATTTTATAGAAAAAGTAGAGCAAGAACAAGACATTCTAGGGAATTCCATAATTGCAAACAGGCGCATGGATGGATAGAGCATAACAACATGTTCCAAAGACCCTAACTGAAGTATCTCAAAATAAGCATGGATATCACTGTAGCATCAAGTTTACATGGCATCAAAATAACAGCAGGAAAAGACTCAGCAAAATCCTAAGTCCCTGAAAACAGCAACATTGTGGAGCCTAGTTTGCATGCTTGTGCTAGTCACCAAAAAGATCACAAAATACAAGACAAGCACATCTGTAAAGATGACATGATGTAGATCAAAACACATGTAGACCTCAAGCTCATACGATGCACACATCAAATGCAACAAAAATGACAAAACCTCATGATCTGATGAGGACTAGCGGCTAACATTTTATAGCACTCTTGCATCAATGAAAATGGAATCATAACATACAGTGTCATGCATGGAAATGCTTTTAACGTGAAGAGCTCAAGGAGGCGAACAATTCGACATATCATATGCATCATTTGGACTCACAAGCATGGAGACATGATGTGATGAAGGAAGCATAAAAATACTAGAAACTCAGGACTTAGACAAAATCAGAATGAGCGCGGGTAAGCTAAAAAACGCTCGGGCGGGATTTAAAGGGCTCTCACCCTTTGGCTTCGGCCCAATCAGAGGAGAGACGAGGTGGGCCAGCGGAGCCGGCACTGGGCCGTGGCTGGCAGGCCGAACCGGAGCGGGCTGTGGCCCATGCACGCGTCCACGCGCGGGGATGAGCGAGAGGGCGTATAATAATGGCGATGGGAGCCTGGCGGAGAATGGATGGAGATGGAGCTGGGGTGGCCAGATCGGGGCAGGAGCGGCCGGATCTGGTCATTGGCGGGGAGGACGAGGCGCCGTGGCGGCGCTCCAGCGCGGGAGGTCAGCCGCCTGGGACTCCCGCGAGCTTCCATGGCCAACCATTGCGGGGCGGCGATGGCGGTTGACGGTGGGGTCAACGGCTCCGGTGGCCGGCGCGAGGTTGCCGGGGCGAGGCGGCGAACACCGGCGAGGAGCCGCGGGGAGCGGGGCACGCGGTTGGCGGCGGCGCATCGATCTGGCCCCGGGCGGGTCGGCCATGGGCTCGCGGGCCCTCGCGGCTGCGGCGACGGGGTGGAATGGGCGGCTGGACAGGTGGCGCGCCTGGATTGGCTATGGGGCGGTGGTGGCTGACGTGGCGCGACGCCATTGGTCGTGGTGACACGGCCAGTGGATGCGGCCGGGGCTGGCGGACACAACCGGCGGCGAAGTGGGAAGTTTGCTAGGGTTCATCTGCGCGAAATTTCGGAGTGAGACACATATTTATAAGTAGAGGGAGTTTGGAGTGCCCAAATGAGGTGCGGTTTTCGCCCACACGATCGTGATCCGACGACGGAGGACTTGGAGATGGTTTAGATGGGTTATTGGGCTGTTTTGGAGGGGTGTTGGGCGGTAACACACAAGGGGCTTTTGCGATTACCCGGTTAACCGTTGGAGCATCAAACGGCCTCCAAATGGAACGAAATTTGATAGGCGGTCTATCGGTGGTGTACCAAGGCCACTTGACAAATCTCGACCCATTCCGAGAACGGTTTTCTCCCGCTCACAAAAAGAGACAAGAGGGGTGCGCCGGTGCATGTGGGAGTGTCGGATTGCGAAATGAACAACAGGGAAAAATGCTCGGATGCATAAGACGAACACGTATGCAAATGCGATGCACATGATGACATGATATGAAATGCATGACATGAACAAAAAGCAAAACAAATACAAAAACCCAACCACGAAGTAAATATCGTATCGCATATCCGGAAAAGGCAAGAGTCGGAGTTACAAATATGGAAAGTTGTATCCGGGGTGTTACAACACTCCATCACTACGAGAGGATCTCGTCCCGAGATCTATCATGGCACCGGAGGGAAAAACAGAAAAGGAAAAGGAGAGGTAAACTAAGTTGCTTCTTCGACAAACAAGTGAAACCACGAACCTTGAGAGGTTGAAAAGTTGAAAGAAAGAACACAACGGAGTTGAACACAATTGAGAGCACTGCGGTAGAAAGAGAAGGAAACCTTGATAAGATGAAAAGAACTTGAGTAGAGGACACAACACTCCGGTTAAATGGATAAGTACGAAGAGAACACGATCCTCACAATTCGAGAGGATGAGTGAAGAGAGCAACATCACCTCAAAAGATAAGGGAGAAGGGATTGAACTTTGAAATGCAAGATGAGGAATACTTGAGCTCCTCTGAAGAGAATCTTGATGAACACTTCGAGAAGGAATTAATTCCTTGGTGAACCATCATGTAGAGCCTCCACGAAGAACTCCGGTAATACAAGGATGATAGAAAGAAAGAGAAGATGAAAACACAAGGTGAAGCCTTGCGAAGATTTAGATGGAGCTTCACAACGAGATAATGCGGAAAACCTGGAACTTTAGATAAGAAATATGAACAACTAGAAACCAAGAATTGATATCATGGACGAACTCTGGAAGAAAGAATTAAACACTTGGATGAAGCAAGAATAATAATTATGTTATGCGGATCCTTCACCAATTTAGATTGATGACAAGCAACGGATTTGGCATACTACTTATTCTCGTAGAAAGGATTAAGAGAGATATAGCGCAAACTTGAGAAGGTCTTGATGGATCCACCGGTGGGGTTTGGGAACAACGAATGAATTGATATGATAATGAAGGAAGAGAAATCTTGAATGAACCACTGTAAGAATTGAAAATGAAAGTAGCAAAGGCACAAATCACCGGGAAGAATTAGAAAACAAACGAAGATACTTGAGAGAATTTAGATACAAGTGAAACGAAGAGATCATGAACTGACTAGAGAATACTTGAGCGGTGCACCAGTAAGATTTGGAGAATGAGAGCTGAAAGCTGAGAATGAATAAACCCGAAATGATGGTCTTCAGAGAATCATATTGAAAAGACTCCTGAATTGCTCCGGATGGTTGAAAAGAATTCTCACAATAGAAAACAATTATGAGAGGATGGTATCAAGCTAGACTCACGAATCTTTGAAAGAATGCGTAAGGATTTAAGACGAACTCTTCTTCGTTCTTCAAAATCCGAGAATGACGACGAGAAACAACACCCTGAACTGTTGAGACACTCTGGAATAATGAAGAATATAAAGGTTGAATCAATAATGAAAAGAATTTGAAAGATCTTGGAGAAAGACATTTGACTGATGATAATTTATTCTTATGTCAAACTTTTAAATTAATTTGAGAATAACTCCGGAAAAAGAAGAGATAGGTATGATCCTGGGAAAAGACCTGTGGGTTAGGGCCCACTCAAGAGATACACCGTTGAACGATTTTGAAGAGAGATTGCACCGGTTGAATTAAATGGCTCGAAAGAGATAACAACCTCGAGATATCCTGAACGAATTAGTAATGGAAACGCGAATCTTCTGAGATGTCTTCAGCTCTCCGGAACAATTGAATAGCGAGAGGTTAATAAATAAGAGAGTCTTCTGTAAGGACTTCCAACATGGAAATCATGTGAACCAATGAAAAAGATATGATCAACATCGAACGCTTGCATTGAATCCACCGGATAAGGAAAAGAACGAAGAATGTTGAACTTGAAGCTCCGTTAGAATCTTCATGAGAATCACCGGATAAGAACATTGAAGCAAAATAATAAAGAGACTTCACAGGAATAAAATGGATGCTTGATTAAGACATCCGATTCCTTGAAGGAAAAAGGGTTGGAAGGGCAGGAAAAAACAAAGGCAATTTGGGACGGATGAAACAAACACTGTTGGGAGAACTTAGAAATGATCTTGCAGATGTTGAAAATTGTTGAACCCACTTGAAGAGAAGCACACCGGTTGGAAAATAGAATTGAGATGACAACCTTGATGATCAATAAGGATTAATACTCTCATAGAAATATGAGAGCATCGCTTAGGAAAGGTATGGAATCAACACTTGACATTGAAGCAACTCGAATACCACAACTAAAAAGAAAACAAAGGATTGAAACAAACGTATGATAGATCCCATATCGTATCATGTGTCCGTTGGAAAGATATTATAGGAGCTACTTGAACTCCCACTTATAAACTGCCGAAACTTTCTAGTTATGCAATCAGGTGTTGAAGATACAGGGGAAGCATAATATCTCATCCAAACTAACAATTCCTACATCCAGCTGTATCCATCCTTCAACACATAACCAAGAAACCTTCGGAAATCATGTACCTCAACCTTCGAAAAAGCATCCGTTATATGAGTTATGGCAATACTTCTGAACTCCCACCCCAGTACTGGGTGGCGTCGAGGTTATCTCACCAACAACTGCATAAAAGAGATTTTTGACATCGGCGAACTCAGGTATGCCAGAACTGCAACGATAAAATTGTGACGACAACATCTTGGAGCTCAACTCGCCGGGACACTGCCACCACCCCTAAATGTCAGGAGGCACCAAGAACAATGTTCTCGTCACAAGCCTATCATAACGATTCCAAGATACCCACGTGATCCTAAATTTTTTTTTCGTGAAAATTGAGAAGAGAAGAGTCAAAGCTTCTACGTCAGGAGGCCTCACCAGAGCGACGAAGGGACTGAGGAGTAAAAAGAATCCTACACTTCGATATATATAATCCTAAGAGTCAAAACAATTTTTTCTAGACTCAACAACGTCAGCGATTCGATCAAGCAGGGGGGCTCCTAAGTCGGGGAAGGCTCTGATTACCAACTTAAAACACCCACAATGCGGCTATATATCTCACGTGTCGGGGCATGAGTTAGAGGCATACCGCATGGTAGGCTTGTCGCAAGAGGTGTAATCTTCACACATCCCATGTACTGAATAAGATAGGGATAAAGAGTTGGCTTACAACTGCCACTTCACACAATACATAAATAATCCATACATCATCCAAGGTACAATCAAAGGTCCGACTATGGAACAAAACTAAAGGAAGACAACCCCAAACGCTAGATCCCCGATTGTCCCAACTGGGCTCCACTACCGATCATACGGAAAACAAACATAGTAACGGCCCGAATCCTCGTCGGACTCCCACTTGAATTCAGTATCGTCACCAGCGCTGGTATCCTCGGCACCTACACCTGTTTGGAAGTATCCTCGAGACACGAGGACTCAACAATCTCACACCCGCGAGATCAAGACTATTTAAGCTTATGGGTAGGAAAAGGTAGTGAGGTGGAGCTGCAGGAAGCACTAGCATCTATGGTGGCTAACATATGCAAATAAGAGCGTGAAGAGAAGCAGCGCAACGGTCGAGAAGCAAGGGGTGATCAAGAAGTGATCCTGAAGCTACTTACGTTCAAGCATAACCCGAGACCGTGTTCTCTTCCGGGACTCCGCCGAAAAGAGACCATCACGGCTACACATACGGTTGATTCATTTTAATTAAGTTAAGTGTCAAGTTCTCTACAACCAGATATTAACAAATTCCTATCTGCCACATAACCATGGGCACGACTCTCGAAAGTTTATTCCCTGCAGGGGTGTCCCAACTTAGCCCATCACAAGCTCTCACAGTCAACGAAGGATATTCCTTCTCCCGGAAAGACCCGATCAGTCTCGGAATCCCGCTTACAAGACATTTCGACAATGGCAAAACAAGACCAGCAAGACCGCCCGGATGTGCCGACAAACCCCAATAGGAGCTGCACATATCTCATTCTCAGTGCACACCAGATGAACACTACGTACAACTAAAACCAACCCTCAAGTTTCCCCGAGGTGGTGCTGCAAGTGGCTCTGTTTTGGACCAACACTCAAAGGAGCACTAGCCCGGGGGTTTAAAATCAAGATGACCCTTGAGTCCGCGGAACCCAATGGTAAAGGCTTAGGTGGCAAATGGTAAAACCAAGGTTGGGCCTTGCTGGAGGAGTTTTATTCAAAGCGAACAGTCAAGGGGTTCCTATAACACCCAACCGCGTAAGGAACGCAAAATCAAGGAACTTAACACAGTTATGATGGAAACTAGGGCGGCAAGAGTGGAACAAAACACCAGGCATAAGGCCGAGCCTTCCACCCTTTACCAAGTATATAGATGCATTAAAGTAAATAAGATATAATAATGATATCCCAACAAATCCATGTTCCAACATGCAACAAGCTTCTTCTTCACCTGCAACTAGCAGCGCTATAAGAGGGGCTGAGCAAAAGCGGTAACATAGCCAAACAACAGTTTGCTAGGAAAGGTGGGTTAGAGGCTTGACATGGCAATATGGGAGGCATGATGTAACAAGTGGTAGGTAGCGTGACATAGCGATAGAACGAACAACTAGCAAGCAAAGATAGAAGTGATTTTGAGGGTATGGTCATCTTGCCTGGAAAGTTCTCAGAGTTGTCGAAAGCTTGATCCTCATAAACATACTCAACAGGTTCCTCGGTCCCATACTCGTCTCCCGGCTCTACCTAAAGCAAGAACACAAGCAAAGGAACAACAATCAATCACGGTGCAATGCATAAGCAACATGATGCAAAACATGGCATGATATGCAAGACATGATATGCAATGCATATGCATGCTCCGGAAGGGAAAGAATGATAAAGGCATCAACTTGGCAAACCAAGTATGCCGCTGGAAAGAAGAGATGATTTCGGGTGCAATCGATATAAAGATCATGCACGGTTTGCAAATGGCAAGCAAAACAAGAATGACACAAAACTATGATTAACAGCATGATGCCACTTAAAATGCAACAAGAAACTAAGCTACTGCACTCCAACATAACAACAAAGCATATGTCAGTGATGTAAAAGAAATGCTTGACAAAACATGAACACGGAGCTACGGCTAAATCACAATAGAATAGGTTCAAACAAGCATGGAAAAAGTGCAAAAGATATCAGCATCACAGACTTGTGAAAATACTAACATGTCAAAACAACATAAAGGAGCAATGTTTAGAGCAAGCAAACATCATGCGACAGGAACATATCATAGCAAACTAAGGCATTGCATGATTCTACTAGAAGCATAGATCAAAAGTCCCTTACTGAACTTTTGCCACAAAGGCACAAAAGATATGATGGCACCCATGTAAACATACTAAGTTCTATTAACAGTTTTAGACTTTGCAGAAAAACAGAGCATGGCATAAACAGAATTATGATAGCTACTTTGCGAGCTCAAACCACTCACAACAAAGCATTGCATGACAATATAAGCTTACCAATAGCAAGATAACAGGTTCATGAAGCTAACCATGGCAATAGCAAGTTCATAGGATGCATGGATCACAAATAACAACCATGGCAATATTGATTAACATGTTAACATTCTGCCAAGAACATTTTATAGCAAAAGTAGAGAAAGAACAAGACATTCTAGGGAACTCCATAATTGAAAACAGGGGCATGGATGGATAGAGCATAACCACATGTTCAAAACACCCTAACTGAAGTATCTCAAAATAAGCACAGATATCACTGTAACATCAACTTTACATGGCATCAAAATAACAGTAGGAAAAGACAGCAAAATCCTAAGTCCCTGAAAACAACAACATTTTGGAGCCTAGTTTGCATGCTTATGCTAGTCACCACAAAGATCACAAAAATACAAGACAAGCACCTCTATAAAGATGGCATCATGTAGATCAGAACACATGTAGACCTCAAGCTCATACGATGCACACATCAAATGCAACAAAAATGACAAAACCTCATGATCTGATAAGCACCAGCGACTAACATTTTATAGCACTCTTTTGTCAATGAAAATGGAATCATAACAGACAGTATCATGCATGTAAATGCTTCTAACATGAAGAGCTCAATGAGGCGAACAATTCAACATATCATATGCATCATTTGGAGTCACAAGCATGGACATATGATGCGATGAAGGAAGCGTAAAAATACTGGAAACTCGGGACATAGACAAAATCAGAATGAGCATGGGTAAGCTAAAAGACGCTCTGGCGGGATTTAGAGGGCGCTCACCCTTGGGCTTCGGCCCAATCCGAGGAGAGACGAGGTGGGCCAGCGGAGCCGGTGCTGGGTCGTGGCTGGCAAGTCGAACCGGAACGGGCTGCGACCCATGCACGCATCTACGTGCGGGGACGAGAGGGACGGAGCAGAATCATGGTGACGGGAGCCCGGCGATGGCAGACGGCGGTACGGCGGCGCAGGGGCGGAGAATGGATGTAGACGGGGCCAGGGTGGCCGGATGGGGGTCGGAGTGGCCGAATCTGGTTATCGGCGGGGAGGACGAGGTGCCGTGGCGGCGCTCCAGCACGGGAGGTCAGCCGGCGGGGAGTCCCGGCGAGCTTCCGTGGCCAACCATGGCGGGGCGGTGATGGCGTTTGACGGTGTGGTCAACGGCTCCGGTGGCCGGCGCGAGGTTGCTGTGGCGAGGCGGCGAACGCCGGCAAGGAGCCGCGGGGAGCGGGGCAGTTGGCGGGGGCGCACCGATCTGGCCCCGGGCGGGCCGGCCATGGTCTCGCGGGCCCGCCCGGCTGCGGTGGCGGGGTGGAATGGGCGGCGGGACAGGTGGCGCGCCTGGATTGGCTGTGGGGGTGGTGGTGGCTGACATGGCGTGACACCATTGGTCGGGGTGACGGGGCCGGTGGATGTGTCCGGCGCAGGCGGACATGTCCGGCGGCGGAGTGGGAAGTTTGCTAGGGTTCATCTGCCCGAAATTTTGGAGGGAGACACATATTTATAGGTAGAGGGAGTTTGAAGTGCCCAAATGAGGTGCGGTTTTCGTCCACACGACCGTGATCTGATGACGGAGGACATGGAGATGGTTTAGATGGGTTATTGGCCTGTTTTGGAGGGGTGTTGGGCTGCAACACACAAGGGGCTTTTGCGGTTACCCGGTTAACCATTAGAGCATCAAACGGCCTCCAAATGGAACGAAATTTGACAGGCGGTCTACCGGTGGTGTGCCAATGCCACTTGACAAATCTCGGCCCATTCCTATAACGTTTTTCTCCTGCTCATGAAAAGAGACAAGAGGGGTGCGCCGGTGCATGTGGGAGTGTCGGATTGTGAAACGGACAACGGGAAAATGCTCGGATGCATGAGAGGAACACGTATGCAAATGTGATGCACATGATGACATGATATGAAATGCATGACATGAAAAAAAGCAAAACAAAGACAAAAACCCAACCATGAAGGGAATATCGTATCGCATCTCCGGAAAAGGCAAGAGTCGGAGTTACAAATATGGAAAGTTGTATTCGGGGCGTTACATGTCACCATCTACAAAACTTGACTTGTCACGAAAGGTTTTCTACAAGTTTAAGGGGTTCACTACGATGAGACCTTCTCACCCATAGCGATGCTTATGTTAGTCCGAATCATGTTAGCAATTGCCGCAATTTAAAATTATGAAATCAGGCAAATGGACATCAAAACTGCATTCCTTGATGGATTTCTTAAAGAAGAGTTGTATATGATGCAACCAGAAGGTTTTGTCTTCCTAAAGGTGCTAACCAATTGTGGAAGCTCTAGCGATCCATCTATGGAGTGGTGGAACCATCTCGAAGTAGGAATATACGCTTTGATGAGGTGATGAAAGCATACGGTTTTATACAAACTTATGGTGAAGCCCGTATTTACAAGAAAGTGAGTGGGAGCTCTGTAGCATTTTTAATATTATTTGTGGATCACATATTGTTGATCGGAAATGATATAGAATCTCTGGGTAGCATAAAAGGATACCTGAATAAGAATTTACTAATGAAAGAACTCGGTGAAGCTGCTTATATATTGGGCATCAAGATCTATAGGGATAGATCAAGACGCTTAATAGGACTTTCACAAAAACACATACCTTGATAAAGTTTTAAAGAAGTTCAAAATGGAACATTCAAAGAAAGGGTTCTTGCCTATCTTACAAGGTGTAAAATTGAGTCAGACTCAAAGCCCGACCATTGTAGAAGACAGAGAGAGAATGAAAGTCATTCGCTATGCCTCATCCATAGGTTCTATAAAGTATGCCATATTGTGTACCAGACCTATTGTGAACCTTTCCATGAGTTTGGAAAGGGGGTACACTATTGATCCAGGTGTAGATCACTGGACAGAGGTCAAATTTATCCTTAGTTGCCTAAGAGGACTAAGGAAATATTTCTCGGTTATGGAGGAGACAAAGAGTTCGTCGTAAAGGGTTAGGTCGATGCAAGCTTTGACACCGATTCAGATGACTCTGAGTCTCAATCTGGATACGTATTGAAAGTGGGAGCAATTAGCTAGAGTAGCTCCATGTAGAGCATTGTAGACATAGAAATTTGCAAAATACATACGGATCTGAATGTGACAGACCCATTGAACAAACTTCTCTCACAAGCAAAACATGATCACACCTTAGTACTCTTTGCGTGTTTAATCACATGGCGATGTGAACTATGGGTGTTAATCACATGGCGACGTGAACTAGATTATTGACTCTAGTGCAAGTGGGAGACTGAAGGAAATATGCCATACAGGTAATAATAAAGTTTTTATTTTATATTTCCTTATTCATGATAAAGGTCTGTAGTTCATTCTAGAATCGTATTGATCGGAAACATAATACATGTGTGAATACATAAACAAATATCGGGTCCCTAGTAAGCCTCTACAAGACTAGCTCTTTGATCAAAGATGGTTAAGGTTTCCTAACCATAGACATGTTTTGTCATTTGATAATGGGATCACATCATTAGGAGAATGATGTGATGGACAAGACCCATCTGTTACCTTAGCATATTGATCATTTAGTTTATTGCTATTGCTTTCTTAATTTCAAATACATATTCCTTCGATTATGAGATTATGCAGCCCCCGGATACTGGAGGAATACCTTGTGCACTATCAAACGTCACAACGTAACTGGGTGATCATAAAGATGCTCTACATGTATCTTCGAAGGTGTTTGTTGACTTGGAATAGATCGAGATTGGGATTTGTCACTCTAAGTATCGGAGAGGTATCTCTAGGCCCTCTCAATAATACACATCATAAGAAGCCTTGCAAGCAAAGTGACTAATGAGTTAGTTACAAGATGATATATTACGGAACGAGTAAAGAGACTTGCCTATAACGAGATTGAACTAGGTATGAAGATATTGACGATCGAATCTCGGGCAAGTAACATACCGATGGACAAAGGGAATTACGCATGTTGTCATAAGGTTCGACCGATAAAGATCTTCATATAATATGTAGGAGCCAATATAGGCATCCAGGTTCCTCTATTGGTTATTGGTCGAAGAGGTTTCTCGGTCATGTCTACATAGTTCCCGAACCCGTAGGGTCCGCACGCTTAACGCTCGTTGATGAGATAGTGTTATATGAGTTATATGATTTGGTGAACGAATGTTGTTCGGAGTCCTGGAATAGATCACGGACATGACGTGGAGCTCTGGAATGGTTCGGAGGTAAAGATTGATATATAGGACGAAGGTATTCAGACACCGAAAGTGTTTCAGAGTGTACGGGGCAGTCATCAGAATATCGGACGGGGTACCGGACACCACCGGGAGGGTAATGGGCCTATTGGGCCATTAGAGGGGAGCACACCAACCCAAAAGGGGCTGGCGCACCCCCTATGGCAGCCGGCCAAGTGGGAGAAAGGAAAGGGGGGACTCGTCCTCCCCCTTCCTTCCCTCTCCCCCCGTTCCTTCCCCACTCTGGCAAATATGGTAAGGGGGCACCTCCTGGCTGCTCCCTCCTCCCCCACCTTTATATATGTGGGAGGGGGTGCCACACATAACCACGAAAATTGCATAGCCGTGTGCGCCCCCCTCCCACCACAGTTTTTTCCCTCGGTCATATTTTCATAGTGCTTAGGCGAAGCCCTGCGGAGGTAGCTTCACCATCACTGTCACCACGCCGTCATGCTGTCGGTTAACAAACGCTTCCGCTTACGGTCTACGAGGTTACGTAGACACACTCTCCCCTATCATTGTTATGCATCTCCATGGATAGATCTTGCGTGTGTGTAGATTTTGTTTTGTTTTCGATGCAACGTTTCCCAATAGTTAGATCTTCCCAGTGGCATGCTTCGTGTACTCTGCGTCGGGACTGATGACCTTCATCTCTAACTTTTTGAGGGAGTTGGATACATTGTTGATCCACTCCAGAATGACCCTTGGCTGGTCGGTGATGGTGGCAACTATGCTCAACAAGCCTTCGACGAGGACATGTTTGACGCTATAAACCTGCATGGGGATCTCTTTCGCCATTTGGAACCACTGGACTAGAGGGTTATGGTTTGGAGAATTAGGATTAAGATGGCTAGTCTAACTGAAGAAGATGATTATTTAAAGGGGCTTCGGAATTTCTCCAGGAGGATGTGAATCTAGTGGAGTTGGAATGCCAATGAAGGAGAGGTGAAGAAGCCTAGGACAATTGGTTCCCAATGGAGAAGTAAATGGGAGAAGTGGCATGCAGGCAGTTGATTAGACGGCTAGGTAAACCAACCTGCAAAACAAAGAGGCTATGCGTGTAGCCTACTAAGGAATGGTCCATGTCCGTGTACATGCCCATCCTTCTATCACTACATGTGGCACTGGTTAGTTGAGGTCACTCTTTCGAATCACAGTGGCGAAACATTTTATGATTCCTTTTTATTTGCACACCCCTCATGACAGGTGGGACCTATGCAAAACCCACTTGGGTGGACGAGCAGATATAAAAACATATCCATCTCTTTCCACAAAAAAGTGGCGTAGCTGGTTCAGATTGATATTGGCGCGTGCCTGCGAGACACAACCTTTCCTGGTTAAGGAATATGCGGTTATCCTAAAAAAAAAGAAAAACCCTTCTTTGTGCTTCCGCATGCATGAGAATTTGGTTGTGCTCGCAATATGGATTCTACCTAGAGGATGAAGTGAACCCAGAGGCATGCTAGCATGGGAGACCTATGCTACAGTACTACTCCGTATGTTACTACTGCTAGTAGTACAACTGTGGTACACTTGATGGTCAAAATATTATTCATCCGGTCCTCACAGTGAAGTGACAACACCCTGCGCCCGAGGTGACACTAGTCTAGGCGGCTTGTTCGGGTTACCAAAGTCAGCCTCACCTTGTGCACTGTGTAGTCACTATCACCGCCGCTGTATAGAATGCCTCGCATCGTCTCCCTCTCCCTTGGCACCACTCGATCTCCATCTCCGTCTCGTCGAAGATCCTAAGGTCACTCTTCATCATCTCACTGTGCCCCCGCGTACCCTCGCCTTGCTCGCCTCCCCCAGTACCACTATTCCCTCGCTAGCCGCTCCAGCACCGAGAGCCTTCTCCCCCGTGAATCAAGCCCCCAAAAACCCACCTTCCAAACTCCACCATGCGCTACAAAAAAAGACACATCCATGACATTTTGGGCCAGAATTGTTTTTTCTGTCATGCTTATAACACTTCTATGATGATAATTGTGACAAAACCTGGTAACATCATAGATGTGGTGTGCTCCTACTTCTATGACAAAAATCATGACAGAAAATGGGCTTTTCGTCCTGGGCGGGCTTGAGACGCAGCTGCATGACATTATTTGGGCCGTCCATGATGGAAAAAACCGTGGTAGAAGCGAGGGTGAGGAAAATATTGGGGAGTTCCTGGTTAAAGTGGGTGGTCGGGGCCGAGTGATGCACGGAGGGATTGCATGTTTCTCTCGTACACGTACGCGCATGGGTGCGAGGCTTTGGGCTCTAACTTAACGCGAGCGAGGCGTTCGCCTACTGAACCCGGGCGATTGCACTGGCTATGCATTACTGAACCTGAGCGATCGGTCGATCCCTGGCTGTTAACTGAACCCGATCGAGAGATTCCTTCGCTACTGCTGCTAACTAAAGCCGATCGAACCTATTGTATCTTGATGAACAATGGGCATTGTTGGGGGTTGGATGAACATTTCCCGGTGGGGGTTGGATGAACAGGACCTCGTGGTACTAGAGGTTGTTGCCGCTGGATGAACAAGACCCTGATCGAGCCGTTTGGGGGTGGATGAACAGGACCCCATGGAGGTCTGGATGAAGAACAGCCAGTGGAGGGCTGGTTGAACAGTAGCCCATGGAGACGGCTGGTTGAGCAGTAGCCGGTGGAGGCTGGATGAACAGGAGCCCGTGGATGAACAGTAGCTGGTGTAGGTGAGGGAGTCCTGGATTAAGGGGTCCTTGGGCGTCCGGGCTATGTAACATGGGCCGGACTGATGGGCTATAAAGATACAAGATAGAAGAATTCCTCCCATGTTCGGATGGGACTCTCCTTTGCGTGGATGGCAAGCTTGGCGTTCGGATATGTAGATTCCTTCCTTGTAAACTGACTCTGTACTACCCTAGGCCCCTTTGGTGTCTATATAAGCCGGATGGTTTAGTCCATAGAAAAAAGATCATAATCATACAGGCTAGGGTTCTAGGGTTTAGCCACAATTATCTCGAGGTAGATCAACTCTTGTAATCCTCATATTCATAAATATCAATCAAGCAGGACGTAGGGTATTACCTCCATCAAGAGGCCCCGAACCTGGGTAAACACCGTGTCCCTTGTCTCCTATTACCATCGACCCTAGACGCACAGTTTGGGACCCCTACCCGAGACCCGCCAGTTTTGACACTGACATTGGTGGTTTCATTGAGAGTTCCACTGTGTCACCTCCAGAAGGTTTGATGGCTCCATCAATCATCTACAACAATACTGCCATGGGGGAGGTTTTCCACCCCGGTCAGATCTTTGTGTTCGGCGGCTTCGCACTGCAGGCCAACTCGTTTGGCCATCTAGAGAAGATCGAAAGCTACGCCCAGGTCACCAGATTAGTTTTGGAAACTTGGATTATGTCGCTGACATCCGAGGAGACATGATCTTCCAAGGATTCACGACCCCAACCTCCGCTCTGGCCTTAGAGATGGAGCACGTCGCCAGGTCCAAAGACGGGATTTCTAAACTTGCCGGACTATCTGTGGCTAGTAGGCCCAGTACGGGAGATCCAGAGGAAGCAGTGTCGCTGGCAACCATCACAAAGCCGGACTCTTCCTCGGACCCTGGCTCAGAACTCTTAGAGTCAGCATTGTGTGAGCTCGGCCGAGGAATCCCCTTCCCGCCGTTCTCCACAGGCTCTCTTCTCCCTGTCCAAACCTCGCCTTTAAGCGCGGCTCTGGACTTGATGCGATCCCTCATCATTATAGAGGAGCAATGTCCGAACTATGCCTAGCTTGGACTAGGAGGTGAGAGCGGGGAATTTTACGTCCCACCCACCACCTACTTCATCACCACAGTCGAGGACTTAACTGACATGCTCGATTATGGCTCCGAAGACATCGACGATATGGATGATGATGCCGGAGAAGAGCAGGTCCAAAGCCCGCTATTTACTGGACGTTGGACGGACACCTCTTCGTACGACGTGTACATGGTGGATGCACCCAAGGAGGGTGACGGCGATAAGTTGAAAAATGTAGTAGAGGATAAACCTCCCAAGATACAACCGAAACACTAACGACGCCAATCTAAATCGCGCCATAGCAAAGACAACAATACCGACACGAGAGACAAGAATCCGAACAAGATGATCGGGAGGATGGGCAAGTTAGCCTTGATGAACAGGCCACAAACGAAGACTCGGAGGACAGTAATTACCTTCCACCCTTCGAGGTTGAGGTGAGCCTCGGCGATGAAGACTTTATCGTTCCTGAGGAACCTCTCGAGTAGGACCGCTTTAAGCAACGGCTAATAGCCACTACAAGGAGCCTGAAAAAGAAACAACAACAACTTCATGCTGATCAAGATCTACTCAGCGACAGATGGACTAATGTCCTAGCAGCCGAGGAATACGACCTCGTGCGCCAAACCAAAAGTTACCCAAAGCGTAAACTGCTACCTCAATTCGACGATGAGGCACTTGAGCCCGTACTAGCGGCGTGTAATGCGGCTGACCGACCACATGTGGCTGGGACAGAACGGAATCTCAAGTCGAATACCGGCCAATAATATCTCGCCATAAAGGTAGAGACACAACAGCTCGGGGACACACATATGACCTGCGGCAGGACTTGAAGAATAAAGCAAGTCCGACCAGGTCGATCTACAGTTCGCAGGGGCATGCCTCGACGTGCGACGACGGCTATCAAGCCAAACATGACAAGCATAATCATGCCTGGGCCGAAAGCCGCAGAAGGACTCCATCCGTACTACGTCGCGACCCGGCCTGATATAGAGGCGCCGCACACCCCCTCTACTTCATTGAGGAAGTAATGGAGCATGAATTCCCAGAAGGTTTTAAACCCATCAACATCGAATCATCTGATGGAACAACAGATCCCACAGTATGGATTGAGGACTTTCTTCTCCATATCCATATGGCCCGCGGTGATGATCTTCATGCCATCAAATACCTCCTGCTAAAACTCAAAGGACCAGCTCGACACTTGTTGAACAGCCTGCCCGAAAACTCCATTAGCAGCTGGGAGGACCTGGAAGACGCCTTCCGCGACAAATTCAAAGGCACATACGTCAAACCTCCGGATGCCGATAAATTAAGTCACATAGTTCAACAGCCCGGAGAGTCAACCATGAAATTCTGGACCAGGTTCTTAACCAAAAAGAACCAGATCATCGACTGTCCGGATGTCGAAGCCCTAGCGGCCTTTAAGCATGCCATCCGTGATGAATGGCTCTCCCGACACCTCGCCAAGAAAAGCCTAAGTCTATGGAGGCCCTCACGACACTTATGACTCGCTTTTGTGTGGGCGAAGATAGTTGGATAGCCCATAGCAATAATAATGCAAGCGAACCTGGCACCTCCGAAGCCAAGAATAGCAAAGGCAAGCCCCGACGCAACAGACATAAGCGTCGAAAAAATAGTGACAATACTGATGACATGACGGTCAACGTCAGATTTAGTGGCTCCACGTCCGGTCAGCGGAAGAAGCCATATAAAAGGAACAATTCGAGCTCTTCTAGCCTGGACCGCATACTCGATTGTCCATGTCAGATCGTCGGCACCCCTAATAAACCAGCCAATCATACCCACTAGAGTTGTTGGTTCTTTACATAGGCCGGCAAGTTAAATGCCAAAGACAAGGAGAAGGGGTCACAAAGCGAGAATGACAACAAGGAGCCCCATCTGCCGAACACAGGGTGGCAGA
>NC_041388.1:471810095-471869928 GCF_002162155.2 Triticum dicoccoides | reverse complement strand
TGAACATGATATACGTTACTCATATCCCCAAGAGGGAGCGCAAATGTGCACTAAGGGACGTCTATGTGATAGAGCCAGTTGACCCAAAATTCAACCCATGGTCGTCCTGCCCGATCACTTTCGATCGCAGGGACCATCTGACCCGTATCCGTCATGTCAGTTCAGCCGCACTGGTCCTCGACCCAATCATTGATGGATTCCACCTCACGCGAGTCCTCATAGACGATGGAAGCAACCTCAACCTGCTCTATCAGGATACAGTCCGCAAAATGGGCATCGATCCATCAAGGATCAAGCTCACAAAAACTACCTTTAAAGGAGTAATACCAGGTGCAGAGGCCCGCTGCACTGGTTCAATCACATTGGAACTTGTCTTTGGATCTCTGGACAACTTCCGAAGCGAAGAATTGATCTTCGACATCGTCCCCTTCCGTAGTGGCTATCATGCACTGCTCGGATGAACTGCATTTGCTCGATTCAATTGGGTGCCACATTATGCTTATCTCAAACTAAATATGGCCGGACCACGCCGTGTCATAATAGTCAACGGAAACACGGAGCGCTCCCGCCGTAATGAGAAGCACACCGCGGCCCTAGCAGCAGAAGTACAGTGCGGCCTTATCAAGCAGAACCTTAATTCGGCGGCCGAGCTCCCGGACACTGTCAAACGAGTTCGGACCACTCTGCAGCTGAACAGTCCCTCCCGTTAGGAGCTCGACTAGCAATTCGGCCTCCGTCTCAGTCCCGACCAACTGGCAGTGTACATATCGCGCGTACATAACTATGCACTCAAAATACCATGGGCATACACGGAGGCATAATTTGATTGTGGTCCATCATATAGCTCACACACATAATTTTCCTTTTCCTTTTTTTTACCATTTTTGGTCTCTTTTTCATAGGCTCCTCCCGATGGCCTGAGCATCGGCCCTTTCGAAGGATAGATACACCAAGGCGGCAAGCAGTACAGACGTGTGGGGGAATCTCTAGGTGTTCTTCTTGACGATCATTCTACCTGTTTTCGGCACCCGCACGGAGCTCCCCCTTGGTCTTGGCATGTTAAATAGCTAGGTTGCTGGAGCTAGAATCATTCATATTGACTAAGTTGACAAAGCCTTCTGCCGCCGCAAGCCTCTGTAGCCACCAAAAACCAATCGAGACCCTGTTCCAGTACCCTACCGGAGGGGGAAATCATCACCGGTGACCATCTTCATCATCCTGGCGCTCCCCATGACGAGGAGGCAGTAGTTTACCCACGGGGCTGAGGGTATGTACCAATAGCTATGTGCTTGATCTCTCTCTCTCTCTCTCTCTCTCTTGTGTTCTTGATTTGGCACGATCTTGATGTACCACGAGCTTTGCTATTATAGTTGGATCTTATGATATTTCTCCCCCTCTACCGTCTTGTAATGGATTAAGTTTTCCCTTTGAAGTTATCTTATCGTATTGAGTCTTTAAATATTTGAGAACACTTGATGTATGCCTTCCATGTGCTTATCTATGGTGATAAGGGGATATTCACATGATCCAGTTGATGTATGTGTTTGGTGATCAACTTGCGGGTTCTATGACCTTGTGAACTTATGCATAGGGGTTGGCACACGTTTTCGTCTTGACTCTCTGGTAGAAACTTTGGGGCACTCTTTGAAGTTCTTTGTGTTGGTTTGAATAGATGAATCTGAGATTGTGTGATGCATATCGTATAATCAAACCCGCGGACACTTGTGGTGTCATTGGAGTATCTAGGTGACATTAGCGTTTTGGTTGATGTGTGTCTTAAGGTGTTATTTTAGTAAGAACTCTAGGGTTGTTTGTGACACTTAGAGGAATAGCCCAATAGATCGATCAGAAAGAATAACTTTGAGGTGGTTTTGTACACTACCATAATCTCTTCATTTGTTCTCCGCTATTAGTGACTTTGGAGTGACTCCTTGTTGTACTTTGACGGATTGTTATATGATTCAATTATGTTATCATTGTTGAGAGAACTTGCACTAGTGGAAGTATGAACCCTAGGCCTTGTTTTGAAGCATTGCAATACCATTTTTGCTCACTTTTATCATTACTTAGCTTGCTGTTTTTATATTTTCATATTATAAAAAGCTATATCTACCATCGATATTGCACTTGTATTACCATCTCTTCACTGAACTAGTGCACCTATACAATTTACCATTGTATTGGGTGTGTTGGGGACACAAGAGACTCTTTGTTATTTGGTTACAGGGTTGTTTGAGAGAGACCATCTTCATCCTACGCCTCCTGCGGATTGATAAACCTTAGGTCATCCACTTGAGGGAAATTTGCTGCTGTCCTACAAAACTCTGCACTTGGAGGCCAAACAACGTCCAGAAGGATAAAGTTGCCTAGTAGACATCAAGCTCTTTTCTGGTGCCGTTGCCGGGGAGGTGAGTGCTTGAAGGTATATCTTTAGATCTTTGAATCGAATCTTTTAGTTTGTTGTTTTATCACTAGTTTAGTTCATAAAGGAAAACTACAAAAAAATGGAATTGAGGTTGCCTCATATGCTTCATCTTTTTAATGCCTTTTGTGAAAATAAAGATTCCGATAATTGTGCCAAAGTGTTAGAAGAAGAATGCATTAAAATGTTTGGCACTAAATCTTTGAATGGTGAGCATGATTGAAATCATCATGCCTAGCTAAAAAGGTATTTCAATTATTATCTTTTATGTGAGCATCATTGAAATCATCATGCCTAGCTAAAAAGGTATTATAGAAAAGCGCTTGTTGGGAGACAACCGAATATTTACCCCTGCTGTTTTTGTGTGTCCACATGATTAAGCTACTATAATAATCATGTTTTACAGCTTTTGTTTCAATAAAGTTCCAAGTAAGACATTTGGGATGATCTATGGTGATAGTTGATTTGATCCTGCTGAAAAGCAGAAACGTTTTTCCCGGGAGATTAGTTTTCATTTTTACCAGAAGCGCGATAAACTACTGATTCTTTTTACAGAGGATTAATAAACAAATTGCCTAGGACTTCCAAATTTCTCGGGACTTTTGAGTTACAGAAGTATTCCAGAGTTAATATTACTACAGACTGTCTTGTTTTTGACAAATTCTGTTTTCGATGCATAATTTGCTTGTTTTCTAGTTTCTATGACTTATATTGCTTAATATAAATTGTATAAATGATAGGGTACAGTAGGCATCATGTGAGAAAAATTATGAATCTTGTCTTGACAGTACCTAGGTGGTGATTTGATTTATTATACTAACGGAGCTTACGAGTTTTCTGTTAAGTTTTGTGTTGTGAAGTTTTCAAGTTTTGGGTAAAGTTTCGATGGACTATGGAATAAGGAGTGGCAAGTGCCTCGGCTTGGGGATGCCCAAGGCACCCCAAGGTAATATTCAAGGACAACCAAGAGCCTAAGCTTGGGGATGCCTCGGATGGCATCCCCTCTTTCATCTTCGTTCATCGGTAAGCTTACCTGGAGCTATATTGTTATTCACCACATGATATGTGTTTTGCTTGGAGCGTCATTTTATTTTATGAGGATTTGCTTGATGTTATTTAGAGTAATGTTTTTGCACCTTTTAGTTCAATAAAAATATCAAGTGTAGCCTTTACCATGCTTATTTTACAAGTCTATGTGTTGCTGTTTAGAAAACAAAAAGTTTTCTATCATTGTTTGAATTCTTCTGGAAAGTTAGAATGTGAAAAAATCTTGAACTTTTTACACAATGAGTAAAAACTAATTATCTACAGTGTGGTAATTTTTCAGAATTTTTGGAGTTAGGGAAGTATGATTCGTCTTGCATTCTTTATAGACGGTTCTGTTTAGACAGATTGCTGTTATGTTTGCATATGTTTGGTTGTTTAATGATTCTACTTGAGGATAGGACTATTAAATATGCAGAGGCATTTAGTATGCAATGTCAAATAATAACTTTAGTGATTTTCTACAATAGAGAATGATAAGGTTTTGCGTTGATTTATACTAACTTATCTCACGAGTTCTTGTTGAGTTTTGTGTGGATGTAGTTTTTCAGATTTAGGAAAACCGCGATATGAAGGGAATTACGGAGACACAAAAGCTCAATTTTGGGGATGCCCCAGTAGGCATCCCACCTTTCTTCTTCAACAATGATCTGTCAGTTTTGGTTGAGCCTAAGTTTTTGCTTCTTCACATGATATGTGCTATCCTTTCAATGTAATTTTATTTTGTTTTGCTTGCTGTTTGAATAAAGTACTTAAGATCTGAAATTTTATTTGTGTGAGAGACTCTTCACATAGTTACATAATTATTCAACTACTCATTAATGCTCACTTATATCTTTTGGAGTAGTTTGGCATTTACTCTCGTGCTTCACTTATATATCCCATGTGTAAATAGTTGAATGAATTGAATATCATAAATCTGAATTTATATATGTTTCATATGCTTATCCCATGGGGAGTAATGACTTCACATATAAGAATTAGAGGTGGTAAATTTATTGAAAGCTGGCAAACATAGTATTGGTCAGTTGAACAATTCATGAAAGAATACTGAAGTAAGAGAGGTTTTACATATAAATATACTATCTTGGACATCTTCTATGATTGTGAGCCCCATTAATTATTTTCAAAATTGATCAAGTTAGTTGAAGTTGGACAAGGAAGACAACTTAATAAGTTATGTTTGGGTATATTTGTATAGAAGTTATATTGGTATGGATCATCCAACATGTGGTGCTTGCTATTTAGAATCTTTTGCTAGCCTAAACTTCTATACTAAGCAGGAATACTGCTTGTGCATCCAAATACCTTGAACCAAGTTTCTTCCATCAGTGTCCACCATATCTACCTATATGCGGTAATTACCTACCGTTCCAAGTAAATTTGCATGTGCCAAACTCTAAACCTTCAAATAATAATCTATTTTGTTTGCCCGAATTGCTCATGTAGCAACTAGGGGTTGTCAGTATCTTCCATGCTAGGTGGGTTATTCTCACGATTAGTGGGCTCCGCTCATCATTCATGAGAAAATGGCTTGTAATTGGGATGCACAGTCCTATAATCAAAAGATCAAAAACAAAATCGCAAATAAATTAAACAAAACTCCCCCAGGATTGTTGATAGTTGGACGGTACCCATTGTTTCGGACCAGCCGTGGAATGTGATTGTTAATGGAGGGGGAGTAAAATATTTACCTTTCCGTTTGGGAACTGCCTATAATGTATCTAGTACGGAAGATATTGGGAGCTCTTGGTTGTTATGTTGACAATGAAAGCATACTTCTCAAAATTATTTTCATCTCTTTTTTAAAAGCTTCGAGCTCTAGCACCTTTGCAAATCCCTACTTCCCTCTGTGAAGGGCCTATCTTTTAATTTCATGCAATAGTCAGTATTATTCCTTCTCATTCCAACCTACTCTTTAGTTTGCAAGCATCAAGTGTTGGGGAAAGATCTATGCATATATGACCATTCAAATATATTTGATCATGAATTATTATTGTTGACAATTATCTATTTGATAAATAAGTTGGGTGGCAAAACATTAAGCCCCTATCTTTCTTTGTGTTTGATGGATGCTATTTGTTCTAAAAATATGCTTTGAGTGGTAGCAATCATGGAAGACTACATGATGGTTGAGTATGTGGGATTTGCTAAATCAAAGCTCTTACATAGACCCTTCCTGAAAATAAGATGAATTGCAATTGTTTGATGGTTGAGAACATAGTTTGTTAGTTTTCAAGAAAGCTTATGGTCTATACTTTAACATGTGAATAGCTTGCTACTTGATTATGAGAAGCTTTATGATATGAGCCACTGTTATGACATATAATGATGCTAGAAAAAGTGATTGAAATTATGATTGATCCAACTTGTGCACTTGATAGCATTCCACATAATTTTTTTGTTTTTATCATTTACCTACTCAAGGATGAGCAGGAATTAAGCTTGGGGATGCTTGATACGTCTCCAACGTGTCCATAATTTTTGATTGTTCCATGCTATTAAATTGTCTATCTTGGATGTTTTATATGCATCTATATGCTATTTTATAAGATTTTGGGACTAACCTATTAACTTAGAGCCTAGTGCCATTTTCTGTTTTTTCCTTGTTTCTGAGTTTCGCAGAAAAGGAATATCAAACGGAATCCAATTGAGCAAAAAATTACGGTGATTTTTTATGGACCAAAAGAAGCCCCCGAAGCAAAAGAGTTGGGCCAGAAGAGCCACAAGGCCTCCACAAGGGTGGAGGGCGCGCCCTCCATCCTTGTGGTTGACTCGTGGACCCCTGACATGAAGCCGACGCCAAAATTGCTACAAATACAGAAAGCCCCGAAAAGAAACCTAGATCAGGAGTTCCGCCACCTCAAGGCTCTGTAGCCACCAACAACCAATCGGGGCCCTGTTCCGGCACCCTGCGGGGGGTGGGGGGAATCATCACCAGTGGCCATGTTCATCATCCCGGCGCTCTCCTTGACGAGGAGGGAGTAGTTCACCCTTAGGGCTGAGGGTATGTACTAGTAGCTATGTGTTTGATCTCTCTCTTGTGTTCTTGATTTGGCACGATCTTGATGTATCGCAAGCTTTGCTTTGCTAGTTGGATCTTATGATGTTTCTCCCCCTCTACCTTCTTGAAATGGTTTGAGTTTTCCCTTTGAAGTTATCTTATTGGATTGAGTCTTTAAGGATTTGAGAACACTTGATGTATGTCTTGCATGTGCTTATGTGTGGTGACAATGGGATATTCACGTGATCCACTTGATGTATGTTTTGTTGATCAACTCGCGGGTTTTGTGACCTTGTGAACTTATGCAAAGGGGTTGGCACATGTTTTCGTCTTGGCTCTCCGGTAGAAACTTCGGGGCACTCTTTGAAGTTCTTTGTGTTGGTTTGAATAGAAGAATCTGAGATCGTGTGATGCATATCATATAATCGAACCCGTGGATACTTGTGGTGACACTAGAGTATCTAGGTGACATTATGGTTTTGGTTGATGTGTATCCTAAGGTGTTATTTTAGTACGAACTCTAGGGCTGTTTGTGAAAGTTATAGGAATAGCCCAATAGATCGATCAAGAAGAATAGCATTGAGGTGGTTTCGTACCCTACCATAATCTCTTCGTTTGTTCTCCGCTATTAGTGACTTTGGAGTAACTCTTAGTTGTGCGTTGAGGGATTGTTGTATGATTCAATTATTATATCATTGTTGAGAAACTTGCACTAATGAAAGTATGAATCCTAGGCCTTGTTTCGAAGCATTGCAATACCGTTTTTGCTCACTTTTATCATTAGTTACCTTGCTATTTTTATATTTTCAGATTACAAAAACCTATATCTACCATCCATATTGCAATTGTATTACCATCTCTTCGCCAAACTAGTGCACCTATACAATTTACCATTGTATTGGGTGTGTTGGGGACACAAGAGACTATTTGTTATTTGGTTGCACGGTTGTTTGAGAGAGTCCATCTTCATCCTACGCCTCCCAAGGATTGATAAACCTTAGGTCATCCACTTGAGGGAAATTTGCTGCTGGCCTACAAAACTCTGCACTAGGAGGCCCAACAACGTCTACAAGGATAAAGTTGCATAGTAGACATCACCCTACCTGTCCACGAGCAACTAGAAGACGGCGCACCCCGAGGCTGCCTCGAGGGTGGGCTGACCTCCGCAGGCGGCCCCCCTTCCCTTGGAGTCTGTGCACCATTAATCTGATGAGACGGAGAGTGGCTACAATAAGGGCCCGCCAGGTGGCCGAACTATAGCCATGCGTCCCCCGACGAGGCTTCCATCATCAAGAGTGAATCTCCAGTAATAGGCGGTGAGCGTGGCCCGTAGGCGGCGGGCCCTACTTATCGGTAAGGTTCACGGCAGCCGGTGGGACCCACCAAGTGGCAGGCCCAAGCTGTCGGCAGAAAACCCGGCGCCCAAGACACTAACATCTGGGTCCTACACCCAGCCATATTACTATTGTACCCCTGGGGTAGGCCTATATAAACCCACCAGGTTCACCCATGCAAAGGGTTCACCACCCACACAAACACACACACCCATAGCCAGAGAGGCAAAGGAGGTAGCCTTGCCCTTCTTCCTCCTCTAGCCGAACAGCTCAAGGAGCAACCTTGTAGCCACCTATTGACATTAGTCATCATGCAGATACCCCACATTGTAGGACTAGGGGTGTTATCTCCATGGAGAGCCCCAAACCTGGGTAAGACTCGTAGGAGTTTGAGATCTCGCTCACACCTGCTTCCAGGGCCCGACGACGTACTCCCGTCCCCATCCATGATAAGCCACCCCTTCGCATATGTTGTTAGATATCCCCAACATTTGGCGCCCACCATGGGGCTAAGCGCACCGTCGGCCGGAGACATGTTCTGGACGGGAACCCTTTTCCTCTCCGGCGAGCACGTCGCGGCCGACCTAATCAGCCAGCCCGACGCGCCCGCTAGTGCTTCCACCTGCACGCTGCCTGATGCGGAGGCAGCCTGCTCCGCGAGCAGCATCACCGACCTCGTCGGCAAGATCAGCCTCTCGGACGAGCCCGCGCCTGATGCGGGAGCAGCCTGCCCCGCGAGCTGCCTCATCGACCTCCTCGGCAAGCTCTGCATCGCCAACGAGCCCATCGAGATGCTCATCGACTCCGACGCGATTTCCGTTGATGCCTTCCCTGGCAACGTGGTGATCATCGACGACCCACTCCCTCCTGTCGCCAGCGGCGCCAGCGCCGGCATCATCATGGAGGTGATGGTCACCGGTCGCAGCAGGGACTCCCATGGAGTAGCCCAGGATACGCTGCGAGCGGCCCTGCGGGGCCTGTCTATCCCTTGTTGCTGCCAACACAGATGGGACGACGCTGGAGGCATTCCGCGTCGCCCTCCACGACAGGGCCAACAAGCTAGCGGCCATGAGGCGCCGCGCCGAAGCCTCCCAGCGCGAGATCGACCACATCACGGGAGGCACGCCGACTGCTGGCTAGCCCAGCTGGGCCGGTGAGATCTAGCAGCACGGCGCGGCCATCGCCAGCATGGTAGGAGCCGGACGCCCAATCTATGCTACCCTAGTGGAGAACCTACGAGCTGCCCAGGCGGCAGTAGAAGATTTGGATCACTTGGAGGGCGACGAGTACCGTAGCCAGATGGCGCGCCTCAATGAACTCCTTGATGCTACAACCATGCAACAAGACGTGTGCCACCACACGATGGCGGCCAGTAGGCAGGCCGAAAACCTCCCCTCCCCCTGCCGTGAGCATGGGGCAACCTCCCGGTCACCAACAGGCGGCGCTCGTGGTCAACAAGACCCAGAGCCGGCTGCTAGCCGTAGCCGGCACACTCGCCTCATGGGTGTGCGCAGCCAGCATGGGTGCCCATGAGTTGAGAACCGGCGGGACGACCATTTATCACCTCCTCGTCGGGAGAGGCACGCCTCCCCGCTGCCTGTCGATCATTTGACTCTTGGAGGCCGGCTGGGCCCCCATGAAGGAGTCGGAGAGAACGACGCGCGCCGCCGGATCGAGTGGCTTGCTCAGTCCCTGGCCGTAGAAGAAGACTATGCAATCGGCCCGGCCTGCTTCGGCCCCCGCATTCACGATGAGCCCTTCCCCAAAGGGTTCTCGTTTCCTCGAGACACTCCCAAGTACAACGGCTCCAAGAAGCCGGAGGACTGGTTGGTCGACTACTCCACAACCATCAACATAGAAAACGACAATAAGAGCATTGCCGTGAAGTATGTTCCACTCATGCTCCAGGGCACAGCTCGGACATGGCTGAACAGCCTCAAGCCATACAGCGTCAACAGCTGGTTGGACTTCGTCGATGTCTTCATTCGCGCCTCACCAGCACCTACATGCGGCCACCCAAGCCCCACCTGACGATGACCTGTACCTAGGGTAGGGCAATAGGCCTGACCTAGACGCCCTTCCCAAGGACACTACCCTAAGATCAACGGCTTTCAAAGCACATCAGCATCCACCGACTGGATTCACCTCAGAGTGCAACCCACTCGACCAACAACTCCACTCGGATAACCCAATTCCATTCGACCAGTATATCATCATTCGACCATACAAGAAACCACTCGGAGTACAGATGATCTAAAGTCACTCAGGATGGCAATGATCAGACATTCACTCTGTAGCATTAATGATCATTTATATGTCTTCATTGCTGGCGTTACCAGTAACGTCTCACCTTAATGTGCATTGAACTCCTTGTAACATGGGCTGGCTCAGGTCCTGGTGCACTCTATATAAGCCACCCCCTCCACTGAGACAAGGGTTCGCACCCCCTGTAACTTCACGCATAATACAGTCGACCGCCTCCGGGCACCGAGACATAGGGCTTTTACTTCCTCCGAGAAGGGCCTGCACTCGTAAATCTTGCGTGCACAATCTCACCATAGCTAGGATCTTGCCTCCTCCTACATACCCCCTTTCTACTATAATACTTAGAACCACGACACTGCCAGCTCTCCATGTGCGTTCAGGGTCCGACTGAGTCCACTCGAGACTACCTGACGCGATGGGACGAGTTGCGCAACTCCTGCGAAGAGGTGCACGAGGTGCAGGCCATTGAATACTACATCGCCGGGTGCAGAGAGGGCACCTTACTGAATCACAAGCTCTTGTGCGATGTACCGGCAACACTTCACGAGGTCCTGATCGTGGCGGACAAGTATGACACTGCCAACTCCTCCATGAAGTCAGAGATCTGGGTTCACGCGTCCGGGAAGGTGCTCCCGCCGACTCCTCACGACTCCGCTTGGCTTCAAAAGGCCCGCCACGACATCGAGGTGCTCCCCGTCCGCAGGGCAACGCACTTTCGAGCATGCATCCACGGCGTTCTCCTGCGGCAGCCGCCGCCCCAGTATCGGTCGGCTTCCACAACATCTTCGTTTCCCGCTGCTCGCCGTCGCAAGCGATCTGGGCGATCACGGCTTCAGCGGTGGATCGAGCATGAAGTGGCTCGCTTGTCGACCACCCCTCAAGTCGTGTCACTCGAGCCCGACGAATCTCTCTACAGGCTGTTCGATCTATCCACTGGCTCCGTCGAGACCATGCGCGAGTGTGACAACAGCGACCCTGCGGCAGAAGTCCTGATGGTCGACACGCCGTGCAGCCCGCCTGGTTTCCGCCACAATGACGGTGGCGATGGTGGCAGTGATCCATCGCATGTTCATGAAGAGTATCGTCATCAAGCCCTTATTTCGCAGCAGAGAGAGGAGCTGCAGCGTCGCAATACGGAGGAACTCCACACTCCCATCGTCGGGGAAACCTCTGAGGCTTAGGCCTTGGAGGCTGCGCACCTGGCCACGTTGGTTGAGCACGCGCAGCTGGAGAACCTTCAGCATTCACTCAACGAACGCGCTCAACGACTGATCCCTGAATCCAGTCGACGATAGCGGCAATTGTTCCCACCCGAACCTCAGGTATACTGCACTCTGATTCATAATCTTACTACTGCGGCCCGCATAGGAGAGTAGATCCAGCCATCCTAATCAGAGGTTGGAAGGGGTTTGATGCAGATTGGAGGGTTGCTCCGAGCAGTGGGACAGCAAAACACAACAGTTTCCAGGTCGCGCAACAAGATCCATAGCAGATCCGTGGTGGTGGACACCGTCCAGTCGGCTCACAACCCAAGATCGCCTCTGCAGCATCAGGGCCAAGGGCACCGTCAAGAACAGTACATGGGTCGGAACCACGAGCATTATGATCATCGGTTCGGCCGTGAAGACCACTGTCGAGTGCCCATGTCCCCTCCGAGGGGCGGATCGTATGCACCCCCGGCGACCCGATGATAGGCGTCCATATGGTGACGAGCGAAGACATCCAGTCGACCCTAGAGAACACGGATTTGATGCAAGGTCAATTTTGGTACAAGGTCTGGTTAACCGGAACAGAGCTCACAGATAAGGACATGACAGAGATCAACCAACAAGAAACTGAGTACATGTATCTGGACCTGAGTGTTTCAGCATTGCTATCAGGGCCGAGGAAATCCCTCCGAACTTTAGGTTGGCGACTGTGGTAAGTAAGTTCACCGGTGAATCCAAACCTGACACTTGGCTAGAGGACTACTGAGTGGCTATACAGATTGGTGGCGGTAATGATGATGTAGCCATGAAAAATCTTGCTCTGATGCTGGAAGGGTAACCCAAAGCTTGGTTGAATCAGTTGGCTCCTGGCAGTATATTCAATTGGGAAGAGTTGGCCCGAGTCTTCATTAGGACGTTTCAGGGCACCTGCGTGCGGCCTGCAAGGCTGACTGAATTGCAACACTCTGTACAAAAACTGAATGAAACTTTGAGGGATTACATCCAGAGGTGGACTACTTTGCATCACACTGTGGAAAACGTGTCACCACACCAAGCAGTTTGCGCCTTCAAGGAGGGCGTTCGGTACAGAGAGCTTAACCGGAAATTTGATCGGACAGGGGATATGATTCTGACCCGAATGATGGAAATAGCCACACCGTACGCTAACAGTGAGGAAGAAGACCGACTCCGCAGTGGAAGGAACAAACCACTCACCCAAGACACCGGAGGGGGTAATTCCAATCAGAAACAGAAGCGCAAAGCCGAACCCGCCGCTCCTGGTGAAACCGCAGTGGTGACCCAAGGAAAATTCAAAGGAAAACCTAAAGGGCCATGGGTCCCCAAAAAGATGAAAGACTCAGCAAGAAATTATGTGTTAGATTTGCTGTGCCATATACACACCAAGAAGGATGAAGAGGGGAACCTGATTTATCCCAAGTATACCACTCGATAGTGTCGACTCCTTATCCAGCTGTTCCGAGAGGGCCGGCCCGGTGAGAAAGATAAGGAATCTGATAAGGATGAAGACAAAGAGGAGGATGATGGTTTCCCCAACATCAATGTCACTTTGGTGATTTTTGCCGACATTGAGAGCGAATGTCGACTGAAAGTCATCAACAAAGAAGTAAACATGGTTTCCCCAGCAACGCCAATGTATTTGAAGTGGTCTAAGACTCCCATTACATTCAACTAGTCTGACCATCCGACACGCATTGCTACCCCAGGGCGGCAAGCGTTGGTGGTCGACCCATTCATTGGGGGCACTCGGTTGACCAAAGTTCTGATGGATGGTGCCAGTGGCTTGAACATTTTGTATGTTGAGACTCTCTGATATGGGCATCATGATGTCCAAGCTCAGTGAAAGCAATATGTGCCTCCATGGTGTCATTCCCGGGAAGAAAGTTGATTCACTCCATCAGATCACTCTTGATGTGGTTTTTGGTCATTCGTAGAATTATCGCAAGGAAAATTTGACATTTGAAGTTGTGGATTTTCACAGTGCTTATCATGCTATTCTGGGCAGGCCTACATACGCCCGCTTCATGGCTCGACCATGTTACGTATACCTCAAGCTGAAGATGCCTGGTCCCAAGGGTGTGATCACGATCACTGGTAGTCGGCAGAGAGCGGAGGAGTGCTTCCAGAAGGGCTCGAAGATTGCCGATGAATAGATGGCAGTAGTGGAAATGCAAGAATACCAAAAGAACATAGATCCGAGTGATTTGTTACGTGACAAGAAGCCTGCTTCAGAATTTGCATTTCAGTCGTCTGGTGAAACAAAGCAAGTTCACATTCACTCGACCGATCCTAATGCTGCTTCGACTCATATCTCAACAACACTCGACAGCAAATAGGAAGAAGAGCTCACCCAGTTCCTCCGTGAGAACTGGGACATCTTTGCATGGAAGCCTTATGACATGCCAGGTGTACCCGGAGGACTGGCTGAGCACCATTTGCGAGTGGACCCGAAAGCAAAACCTATCAAAAAACATCTCCATCGGTCCGCCGTGGAGAAGAGGAAGGCAATTGGTGAAGAGGTGGCTCGGCTTCAGGCAGCTGAGTTCATCCACGAGATATACCACTCCGAGTGGCTCGCCAATGTTGTCACGGTCCCCAAGAAATATGATTCCCTTTGCATGTGTATCAACTTCAGGCATATCAATCGGGCCTGCCCGAAAGATCATTTCCCTCTACCCCGCATCGATCAAATTTTTGACTCGACTCCAGAATGTGAGTGTCTGTCCTTTTTGGACGCTTATTCTGGGTACCATCAGATCCGACTGTATGGACCTGACGAAATAAAAACAGTTTTTATCACCCCATTCGGGTCCTTCTGCTATGTTACCATGCCCTTTGGTCTCAGGAATGCTGGTGACACATTCATGCGCATGATTTAGAAGTTCCTGCTCACTCAAATCAGTCGGAATGTGGAATCATACATGGATGACATGGTGTTCAAGTCACGTAAAGGTTCTGACCTACTGACTGACCTCACCGAAACCTTTGCCAATTGAAGAAGATATGATATCAAGCATAATCCGTCAAAGTGCACATTCGGAGTCCCAGGAGGAAAGTTACTCAGTTTCCTCGTCTCCGGACAAGGGATCGATGCAAACCCAGAAAAAGTTGGTGCAATCCTCTGAATGAAATGCCTTGTGCGTGTGCATGATGTTCGGAAGCCTACTGGTTGCCTGGCTGCATTGAGCCGATTCATTTCTCGTCTTGGTGAAAAGGCATTGCCTCTTTACCGACTGATGAAGAAATCTGACAAGTTCGAGTGGACTCCTGAAGCTGACATAGCATTTGCAGAGCTCAAAGCCCTGCTTTCCACCCAACTGGTGCTTGCTACCCCAATCGACAAAGAGCCTTTACTGCTTTAAATCACAGCCACTGGACAAAGTTGTGAGTACGGTGCTCACGGTCAAGTGGGAAGAAGAAGGAAAACCCTACAAAGTTCATTGCCCAGTGTATTGTATTTTTGAAGTCTTAACTCCATCCAAGCAGAGATATTTGCATTATCAGAAGCTGGTTTATGGAATTTAGTTGACGAGAAAGAAAGTTGCACACTACTTCTCAGATCACTCGGTTTCAGTCGTTAGTGATGCTCCATTATCAGAAATTCTGAACAAAAGAGATGCAATTGGTCGAGTGGCGAAGTGGGCAATTGAACTCCTTCCGTTGGATATCAAGTTTGAGGCAAAGAAAGCAATCAAGTCCCAAGCAATAGCATATTTCCTCGCTGAGTGGAGTGAGCAGCAACAACCGACTCAAATTCACTCAAAATATTGGACGATGTTCTTTGATGGGTCCAAGATGCTGAATGGTTCTGGTGATGGGGTAGTCCTAGTATCCCCATGAGGCGACAAACTCAGTTATGTTCTCCAGATTCACTTTGATTCCTCTAACAATGAGGCTGAATATGAGGCACTTGTGTACGGGTTGCGTATGGCCATTTCACTCGGCGTCCGTCGCCTAATGGTTTATGGTGAATCAGATTTGGTGGTCAATCAAGTGATGAAGGCATGGGATATCAGGAGCCCAACTATGACTGGCTATTGCAATGCAGTGAGGAGGTTGGAAAAGAAGTTTGAGGGGTTAGATCTCCACCACATATCCCGAGTCAAGAATCAAGCAGCTGATGATCTGGCAAAGATAGGCTCCAAGCGCGAGCCTATTCCCAGCAATGTGTTTTTGAGCATCTCCACACTCTGTCAATTCAAGAGAATCCTATCACAGTAGAGCCCCCACAACCAAAAAGTTCCACTGATCCGACCAAAGTTGAAACCGAAGCCGTGGTCGACCTGATCATGGAGGTTTTGGTCATCACCCCTAATTGGACGGTGCCATATATTGCATATCTACTCAGAAAAGAGCTCCCAGAAGATGAGGATGAGGCCCTTCAAATCGTCCGTCGATCCAAAGCCTTCACAGTGATAGGTGGACGACTGTACAGAGAGAGTGTTACTGGAGTTTCTCAACGATGCATCACACCAAAAGAAGGTCGAATGATTATCAATGATATCCACTCGGGGACCTGTGGTCACCATACGTCCTCTCGGACAATCGTGGCCAAAGCATACCGAGCGGGTTTTTACTGACCGCGAGCAAATGAAATGGCAAAGGAAATAGTCGACAAGTGTGAGGGCTGCTAGTTCTACTAAAACATGTCCCACAAAACTCCATCAGCCTTGAAGACCATTCCACTCGTCTGGTCGTTTGCTGTTTGGGGATTAGATATGGTTGGACCCCTCAGGACTTGCAGAAGTGGTTTCACTCATTTGCTTGTAGCAGTCGACAAGTTCACTAAATGGATCGAAGCCAAGCCTATCAAGAGTCTCGATTCAAGCACTGCCATCACTTTCATCAGAGAGCCGACATTCAGATATGGAGTTATTCACAGTATTATCATAGATAATGGCTCCAACTTTGATTCTGATGAGTTCAGAGCATTCTGCGCCTCAAGAACTCAGGTCGACTATGCGTCTGTCGTGCATCCGCAGTGGAATGGGCAGGTAAAGAGAGCAAATGGTTTGGTCCTCCAAGGGCTGAAACCCCGGTTGATGTGTGACCTCAAGCATGCAGCAGGTGATTGGGTAGATGAGTTACCATCAGTCCTTTGGGGGTTGAGAATGATGCCAAATCGGCCGACTGGTCGGACTCCCTTCTTCATGGTCTATGGGGCTGAAGCCGTGCTGCCAAGCGATTTGCTTCACAATGCGCCCAGAGTGGAACTTTTCTTAGAAGCTAAAGCAGACTAGGCTCGGAAAGCTGTTGTTGACCTCCTGGAAGAAGAGAGAGAGATGGCCTTGATCCGATCGACCATTTATCAGCAAGACCTCCGTCGATTCCATGCCAAAAATGTGAAAGGTCGAGCATTTCAGGAAGGAGACCTGGTGCTCAGAGTGGATCAGCAATGGCCTCACAAGCTTGCTCCTGCTTGGGAAGGTCCCTTCATCGTCATCAAGGTGCTCCACAATGGAGCGTATCACCTTTACAATGTGGAACAAAAGAAAGGCGAGCCACGCGCTTGGAACGCGGATCTGCTCCACCATTTTTACACTTAAACACTCGAGTCGACAAGTTGTAATAAGAATCGTCCAGTTTGCTTATCGGTGACAAGATTTTTCTAGTACCTTAATAATTGTTATCCTGTCAAGTTGAATTTTCAAATCCCCCAATTGGGGGCTTAGCCGCGAACCTGATTCGCCTAAGTTTCAAAACATCTCCGAGTGGTGATCAATCCCCTCACTCGGGGGCTTAGCCGCGAACCTGATTCACCTAAGTTTCTAAAATCCTACCGAGTGGAGAGCAATCCTCCCACTTGGAGGCTTAGCTGCAGTCCCGTACTCGCCTAAGTTTACCAAAAAAACCTACCGAGTAGAGAGCATTCCTCCCACTCGGGGGCTTAGCTGCAGTTCTGTACTCGCCTAAGTTTCTGAAATCGTACCGAGTGGAGAGCAATCCTCCCACTCTGGGGCTTAGCTGCAGTATCATACTCGCCTAAGTTTATAAAATCCTAATGAGTGGAGAGTAATCCTCCCACTCAGAGGCTTAGCTGCAGTCCCGTACTCGCCTAAGTTTCTAAAATCCTATCGAGTGGAGAGCAATCCTCCCACTCGGAGGCTTAGCTGCAGTCTCATACTCGCCTAAGTTAAAAACCACCTCTAGTGGTCGAGTCACAAGTACAACGTGTGCTCCATCCCGATCTGCAAGGACGACGAAGTGCAGGTCGTGCACAACACCTAGTTCTCTTGTCCATGACCCACTTGACAGAGCTGCGTCGCAAGTACAATGTGCGCTCCATCCTGATCCGCAAGGACGACGAAGTGCAGGTCGTGCACAGCACCTAGTGCTCTTGCCCATGGCCCACTCAATGGAGCTGCATCACAAGTACAACATGCGCTCCATCCCGATCTGCAAGGAGGATGAAGTGCATGTCATGCACATCACCTAGTGCTCTTGTCCACAACCCACTCGACGGAGCCGCGTCGCAAGTACAATGTCTGCTCCATCCTGATCCATAAGGACGATGAAGTGTAGGTCGTGCACAACACCTAGTGGTCTTGTTCATGTCCCACTCGTCAGAGCTGCATCACAAATTCAATGGCAGTTCTGAGTGAAGAATGAAGTTTCACTCGGAGTCAAGAGATTCAAAAGCAGCAAAGGTGAAGACAAACATATTCAAAGAAAAGCTAAGTTCAGATAAATATAGCAAGGTTTAGAACTGCAGATAAAAGTGCTCGGGCATCAGGCCCGAAGGAGTTTTAACGGTTACAAAATCACTCAGTATTCCGAGGCAAATTTAATTAAGCCATAAAGTTTGTTCACTCCGCTGAAGGAGGACTGGCAGGCTCGACAAATTCGTCCAGGTCACTTCCGTCTGCAATGCGAGTGGCTACTTCAATGAAGGTCTCCATGAAGGACTGGAACTGGCGATGCTTGGTGGTGGCGACCTTGAGCGCTGCTAGCTTCTCTTCCTTGGCCTCTTTGCAACGGACACGAACCAGAGACAGAGCAACATCAACACCACATCAGGCAGATGACTTCTTCCATGCCTGCACTCGACCGGGGATCTCGTTGAGTCGAGTTATAAAAGACTCGAGGTCATTCTGGAACCTCTCCTTCGGCCAGAGCTCTGTGTCAACTCAGGAAACCGCTACCTTCAGTCAAGCTAGATAATCCACGACGCTGGCAAGACAAGATTCTAGTCGGAGTACGTTCATGGCAGCTTCATCCTTAACAGGAGAGTTGATGGGGTCCAAGTGTGTTTCAGTCCGCCCAGTCTCTTCTTCAAAGTTTTGGAAAAATTCTTCACAACATATCAAAATAATGAGTCGAAGAGTCATGAGAAGAATCAACAATTGTCAAGAGAGACCAGTCGAGCAGGAGAAAATAACTTCAAGCATAAGGAATAACTTCTTGGCAAGTCCCCCCAGATAAACCACCAACTCATTCTTCTTCCGGGAGAGATCTTCAATCTTGTCGTTCAGGGCTACCTTGTCCTTCTTCAGACGTGTCACTTCCTTGTTAGGTTCAACGAGAGCAGTCTTCAGCTTGGCGTTGTCTTCTTCAAACGTCCCGACTGAAGCCAGCTTCTCATCGACGATTGTTGTTTTCTCTTGTGCCTCTTTCTGTGCTGCTGCAAGATCAAGGTCCTTCTGTGCCAGAGCCTGCCTCATTTTCTCTAAAAAAATAATAAACAGCACTTGGTTTAGTAATAAGAACGGAAATATGACACGGGAGACAATCCAATTTCCCAGTCGGCAAACTTTTACCTTCCATACCAGCTGTTTCGTCATTAGCTTTCTGCAAGTTCTGCTTGGCCAAATCCAGGTCAAGATTGAGCTGGATCGGCTTCCTCTCGAATTCAGTAAATTGGGATATTAGCTCACATGATTTCTGAAGTCAGCCAATAAGATATGTCAGTCGACAACAACGAAGATTACTTTCTTCCGAGTGATGAAGTACATGTTTAGGATATTACGACAAAAGGAGTTCTAAGACTACTGCAGAATCAAACATCCAATAGTAGTCTCGGGGACTACACCCAGTGGGTGCACTTAGCGTGCCCCCACTGGTTCGATTTGGTACTCAACTTGGTTAGCCCAGTCGCCCAAAAAAAAGAGAAAAGAAACTACAACATTGATTCTCAGACCACCGCCGACTGCCTGCAGTCGACCGCGGTCACAGGAACTACACCTAGTGGGTGCACTTGCCGTAACCCCACTGGTTTAAGAGCTCACTCGATTGGATCCGTTCAAGACCATGTGGATATATTATCAACAAGATCTAAGACCCTAGCCGAATAAAACATTCGACGACGGTCTCGGGGACTACACCCAGTGGGTGCACTCTGTGTGCCCCCACTGGTTTAAAAGTTCACTCGACGATGACTCAAGTGAACAAGGTTGCAAAGTAAAAGAAGGCACCCAGTGGGTGAACAGATCCAGCTTCCAGGGCCCAACGACATACTCCTGTCCCCATCCATGATAAGCCACCCCCTGGCATATGTCGCTAGATATCCCCGTCATGAGGACAACAAACCGATCGACCTGGTCATTCTCTATTGCATTGTCATGCCTTTCTACCCCTATTCACCCTTTTTCAACAAAGATACACGAGACTCGTTCCCTAGCTACTGATTTCCCCTTTTTAACCTAGATGCAGGTTCGATGCCTAGTCTCTTCGACAATACTTTCTCCCTTCCTTTCCTTATTCAACCCAAACATGGATTAGTCTGCATGAAGTAGGGTTTCCTTTAATAGTGCAAGTTAAGGTTTTCGTTTGCATGACCATATGGTGGAGTGGAAAAAGTCCACATGCAGCGATGTGGCAGATGGGGCAATAGAAGAAGGGTATGGTTCGAAAAGAGGTAGCATACCTGAAGGTCGACGGGAAGTGGCTTCGCTCGTGGTCATCGTCCTCCGCACACACTACGGGAGCGAGCTTGGGGACGAAGGCCATCCCATGTGGGCGCTAGGTCTGAGAGGACGGCCTTGTTGTTAGTGCCTGACCTCGCTCGCCGACGACGAGTGCATCAACGTTGCACGTCCTTTTCTTCCCCGATGGATCTGTGACCACCGGTGAGGACGGAGAGAGAGGTCGTCTTTTTTAGATCTGGAGAGAGGGTGATAGTGTGAGAAGCAAGTAGGCAGCCCTTAGCAAGAAAGTGCTGAAGCTCCAGCCTATATATCTTTTTTGATACTAGTACTAGAGGTGGAGTAGTGGTAGAGTAGTTTATATTTTCTCTGCATACAGTACCAGTTAGTCGTGCTTCAAAACTGAACGGCATGCCATTAAAAAAATAAAGTTGAGAAATAATGCGGCACCTCGGACCAGCGCGGCCAGATCGCATTTTGCACGAGAAATGACACACCATGTTTCGTTGACATGTGGTCCCATTCCAACATGTCAGTGAGATGACAGCGAGTCCTTTTGTACAATTTCCGAACGGACGTCTATGTAGGACAGGGCGCCTCTTCCTGTACCATGGCATCTGTCCACCGCCTCTTCGCCTTTCCCTCTCGATTTGGAACTGGTGTTGCATGCTCTTCCTCGCTCCTCCGTTTGCATTCACCCTTCCTCTTCTGCCATTGTTCGATTGTCTTCTCCATGGATTGAACGGGCCGGAAATGACCCCATTATTCTTGCTCCAATCTGAAAGATGACGTGGTGGAGGAACTCATTGATCGATGCAACATCGTCACCTTAGCTAGCATGGCAGGTTCGTTCAAGGCTATTCTCGACTCAACTAATAACATCATTACAAAGAACCCAAGGGTCCAGGAGCTGTTTGATCACCCCTATGTTCTAGGCCATGACCCTTCTCACTGGTGCGGGGACGACGGAAGCCTTGCCTTGTGCAAGTTCATGCCGCTTGATAATGATACATGTGGTGTTAAGATGACATTGCTTAAGGATAAGGCCTGGGAATGCCCAAATGGAGATTGGGTTGTCTATACTGGGAACTACTTTGAGTAGGAACTTCTGAATATGTAAACTCGCCACCGGGTTCCACTTCCAAAAATCTCAGAGTGCCCAGAGGTTGAGCACACAGATGGTCTACGTACGTTCAAGTACGATCATGGTGACCGTCGTCTACATAAGATAGCAATTTATCAAGTTCCCAACCGCTCATGGCATTACACAAACTATCAAGTTGTTGATATCTTCGACAAGCTTGTTGCCGTCCTTACTTCCACGCCTCCATGGATATTGCTCAAAAATTAGTTTCTGTACATGGATGTGTATAGTGATGCAATTCAATACGAGGGTCTTGTGTTTGTTGCCACCACTTCTGGCACAATTTTCGCATGGGATCCTTATTGTTTAAGTACGTTTGTCTGCCACTGTAATTATAATTGGTTCATTCACCATGAATGTGAGTTAGTATCCCCGTACTAATTAACCTTTTTTGTTTCCAAGGTCCTGTCAACATTCCCCCACTGATAATTGGAAATTTTTACTATAACCAAGGGGGAGATGACGATGGTGATGATCACGAGCATGAAGACGAGCAGGACCTACATACTCAGTAGCGCCTGGCAACTTATTCTGATGGATCATCTCTTCTTGTCTATATACAGGGCACTTCTAATGTTACCAAGGAAGCAAGTGTTGTCTCCCATGGTCGCACTCTATGGACCTATTCCAATATCTGTTGCAGGGTATTCGGGATGGATACTAGTGTGCTAGCGCTAGCACCTTCTTGAAAGTGCAACTAATCCCCGGCTGGTTTTGGTAATTCATAACAACATATAGCTCATTGAACTAATACCTATTCCAGTTAAATATTTCAAAAATTTCAATGAATGACATGGCATGGACTAGAGATGTGGACCACTCAAAATGCTAAGGACAAACATTGGCAAAAGCTTGAGACTCTTCATTTCTATTTTAGTGATCCAAGATCACATTGAGTCCATAGGAAAGGCCAATACTATTAAAAGGCGATGAGGTGTTGCTTAATGGTCTACTTGCTCAGATTGCTTAGTGATATGCTCCAAAGCCCTCAACCACTTTCTCAATTCCAAATATGTCCAAAACCTAAAGTCAAAGTCGGCCCCACCAATTTGATCTATCCGGCGCCACCGAGTTCCTTTGACATAGACACAACCACAAACCCTAGACAATTCGGTCTCACCGATCAGTATCTCGGTCTCATCGAGATGGCAATTCAAACTCTTTGTTTCCCTTCGTAATGTTTTGGTCTTACCAAAATGAGCGATCGGTCCCACCGACTTCGCAATGCAAACTCTCTGTTTCCGCACGCAACCTTTCGGTCTTACCAAAATGAGCGATCAATCCCACTGAGTTTTCTTGACCAATGCTCTGGTTTGCTCATTGCTGAAATCGGTCTCACCAAGTTCATGCAATAGGTCACACTGAGATGAGGTTTTGCCCTAACCCTAGCACATTGGTCCCGCCGAGTTGATCATGTCGGTCCCACCGAGATTCCAAACATTCACATGTTGAACTGAATCGGTCTCACTGAGTTCCCCTATTCGGTCTGACCGAGTTGGGTCAATTGCGTGTAATGGTTGGATTTTGTGTGGAGGCTATATATAACCCACCCCCTTCTCAATTCAAGAGAGAGCCATCAGAACGTGCCTACACTTCCACTACTCATTTTCTGAGAGAGAACCACCTATTCATGTGTTGAGACCAAGACATTCCAATCCAACCACAAGAATCTTGATCTCCAGCCTTCCCCAAGTTGCTTTTCACTCAAATCATCTTTCCATCATAGCCAAATCTGTGTGAGAGAGTTGAGTGTTGGGGAGACTATCATTTGAAGCACAAGAGCAAGGAGTTCATCATCATCGCACCATCTATTACCTTTCGGAGAGTGTTGTCTCCTAGATTGGTTAGGTGTCACTTGGGAGCCTCTGACAACATTGTGGAGTTGTACCAAGGTGTTTGTAAGGGCAAGGTGTGACGCCTCGAGTCCGATGCGCCAGGTGTCTTCCAGTTATATGCCATCATTGCCATGTCATTTGCTTCCATGTTTCTCTTTGCCATGTCATCATGTGCATTTCATCTCCATGTTTTTCATAACTAGCATCCGTCCTGGTCACCCAGTTCTCTCCGTTGTCCGTTCTGAGCACACACACACTCGCACGTTCCCGTGACACCTCTGAAATATTATTTTATAAGTGTGATGAAAATGCTCTCGGAATGGGACGAGAGTTGGCGTGCGGTGTTTTTATGTTGTCAGTAGACTGCCTGCCAAGTTTCATCACATTCAAAGTTTGCTTGATGCCCCAACGGATAACCATAGCCGCAATATAGCCAGTCTAACCTCGGACGTTTTCGGTCTCTGAAAACCATAGCTGGGATGCCTTCTTCTTTCTCTTCTTAGCCCAAGGCCTCCTATGCAGCCTTCTAGGCCCAGCCTAACCTCCCCCTCTGACCGGAACCGTTGGATCATGATCGGAGGTCCGAAACGGCCTCAAAACCCCCTAACCCTAGCACCTAGCCTATATATAAACCCTTCCCTTCCAAATTAGGGCATTCCTAACCTAGCCTGCTCCTTCCCCTACCTCCATCCGTAGCCACCACCCCCTCCTTGATTACCATGCCGTCCCTCTCCTCCGCCGCCACCTGAGGCGCCGCAGCCGCCCGCCTCCACCAACCAGCGGCCTCCACGCGTCCCAGCCAGCCCTCCACCGCTGCAGCCCGCACGAGGCCCGCAGAACCTGATCGGGGCTCGTCGGAGCCTATCGGGGCCAGGACGACCCATCCCCGTTGCTTCCCACCTCCCGCACCCGAGCTGAGCCCCGTGCCTCCGCTCAACCTCGCCGACCAGTAGCCGGAGCGAGCCGCCTGCCCGCACTCCCACGCCGGACCTGACCGCCGTGTGTTGCTGCCAACTCGCCCCACCGGAGCCTCCCCCGCAACAGTAGCAGAACCCCGATGCCCGGAGGACGCGCTGCCGCCTTGCCGAATCCCGAGCCCCATCGCCGCAAGCCAGCTCCTCCTCGCCGTCGGCCCCACCTCCGACCGGATCCGGGTAGCAGTCGCCCAGATCCGTCCATCCCCGTCGCCCGTCGGCCTTCCTCGGCTGCTGGCTACCGTCTCCGCCGCCGTTGACCGCGCCATGGCCTCCTCCCTCGTGATGGCGCACGACCAGCGCCTGGGCCATGTGGGCCATGCCTATGCATGGCCCAGCCGGCCCATCTGCTCCCTGGGCCGAAGCCCGCGAGGTGAAGCCCAGTCCAGTTTTCTGAAAACCACATATATGCATGTGTGTCCTGTGCTGATTTTCCTACATAGAAATGTTGTGCTCTCTATGCTCTCGATGATGGTATAATTTTCATGCATGTTACTGTTCATATTGATGCATTAACCCTCATTGCAAAAGTGCTAAATGCTATAACCTGTTGAAGATTGTTGTAACTTGCCTATTTGTGTTTTTCATAGCATTTTGTGTGATTTTCTTTTGAGCATCATGTCACATGTTTTAGGAGCATAACCATGTCATCTTTATAGTTGTGCAATCCAATTATTTTGATATACCTTATGTTGACTAGAACATTCTTGCAAAGTGAGCTACTTGATGTTGCTGATTTCAGAGACTTAAGTGTTTTCTGCCAAGTCTGAACCTGCTATATTATGTTGCCATGTTAAACTTGATGCTACTAGTGAGTCCATGCCTAATCTGGATATGCTCAGTAGGGATTTTTGTAGCTCATATTGTAATATATCCACACATGCCTTTGTTTGCAATTATGTCATGCTGTAGCTTATCATTACCATGCCCTAAAATTCCTAAATAATGTTTCTGTCAGCCTGTTATCAGTAAGTTCAATTTTGCCATGTGAATAGGTAGTGTTCTATGCATCCTATGACAATGTTCTTGCCATGAGTAGTCAAAAACATATGCCTTCTTGCTATTGGGTGTATTCATATGCTATGATATGCTTTATCTTGAGTTAACCGAGCTTGCAAACATCTCTACTTGTCGTCATTTCTGCCATGTTCACTAAATTCCACCCTGTAACTTTCTTATCATTTGCGTTCCTGCCATGATGTTTTGAGCATGTGCTAGTGGTTTCTAGCAATAGCTCAGTGATCATGTTTTGTAATGCTCTGCCTGTGCATGCTTTCCATGCCCCTTCATGCCATGAAATGTTCTTATAGGATAAACTTTCGTTGTCTCAAAGTATGCATCATGACTCTGTTTTCAGCCTTGCTCATTTTTCACAAAGTCCAAGAATCTGTTATAACTTGCAATCTTGTCTTGATGGATGCCAGTGATCTCTAGGTTACATGGAGATGTTTAGTAATCATGTTTTCCATGTTTAACCTGTACTTTAATGCCATGCTTTTGTTTTCCTTGTTCTTGCCCCGTAGCATCATTGTTTCACGCCTCCAACATGTCAACATGTTATTTCTGCTCACATGTATGCCCTCTTTTTCACTAAGTCTTATTCTGTGTTATAAAGTTGCTTTTGCATTGATCTCATTGGATTAATCCTCATGCCTATGAACTTGAACCTTGATGTTATTTGAATCATGTAATCTTTACTTTGAGTGCATATAAAGTTTGTGTCCATATGTTTACTATAGCATATTGTTTCCTTGATTGCAAAGTGCCTAGTTGTTGTTTGGGACAGTTTGTGTTTGAAACTTGTTTTGGGTGTATGTGTTGAACCGTGGCTTCATTTTGAGCACCCTGTACATGAAACTTGCTTGGTTTTGCATGTATTTTCAACATGCCATGTTGCATCCATGTTTTGGAGTGTTGGTGATTGTATTTTGCTTGCACTTGCATGAATGCCATGTTTAACTTGTTATGCTCCTATCTACTAGGCTCGAGCTCCAAATTAAATGAACTTTAAATGTAATTGACCAGAAAGACGCGTAGATCAGCTTGGTGCACTTTAACTTGCTGTTTAAGAACTTTAACTTAATATTTTGTTCAAATCAGTACCAATTTCAAAATTTGCATATGAGGACTTTCCGGAATTGTTATATGTTGATTCGGGCTTCATTTAAACTTTCTTTGATGTGTTGTTCTTGTATGCACCATCTCTTTCCATGAGTAGCATCATGTAGCCTTATCATGCATCATACTTGGGTGAGCATCATGGTATGTTATGTGTTGTGTGTTTACCATGTTGTTTGCTTCTTTCCGGTTGTGCTTCTTCTTGATAGCCTCGGTTTCGTTGCGATCATGAGGATTCGTTTGTATATGCTTGGTTCGTCTTCTTCATGGACTCGTTCTTCTTACTAGCAGGATTTCAGGAAAGATGACAGTCACCTTGGATATCACTACTATCTTTCATGTGCTAGTTGTCTTGATGCTATCGCTATGACGCACTACCTACCACTTGTTTATCAAGCCTCCCAAATTGCCATGATAAGCCCCCTAACATTTTCCACCATCCTAGCAAACCGTTGTTTTGCTATGTTACCACTTTGCTTAGCCCCTCTTATAGCATTGCTAGTTGCAGGTGCAGTCGCAGGAAGTTCCATGTTGGGACATGGATATCTTGGGATATCACAATCTCTCTTATTTAATTAATGCACATATATACTTGGTAAAGGGCGGAAGGCTCGGCCTTTTTCCTGGTGTTTTGTTCCACTATTTCTGCCCTAGTTTCCGTCATACTGGTTTTATGTTCCTTGATTTTGTGACCCTAACACGGTGAGGGTTTATGGCCCCCTCTTGATAGTTCGCTTTGAATAAAACTCTTCCAGGAAGACCCAACATTGGTTTTACCATTAGCCCAACATAATAACTAAACATGATATTAAATTTGGCGTATAGGGAGTTAGCGCTACCCGAGGAGTAATTCAACATAATACAGGGGGGCTAGTGTTGATGGTGTTGGTCCCAAACAGAGCCACTTGCGCTGCCACACCTTCACCCGGGGGTTTTCGGTTGTCGTACGTACTACTCATCCGGTTGTGGCCTGAGACGAGATATGCGCGGCTACTATCAGGGTGTCGGCACGCCGGGAGGTCTTGCTGGACTTGTACCATTGTCAAAATGTCTTGTTCACCGGGATTCTGAGTCTCCCCGAATGGAGGATTGTCTCAGCGGATCGTGGGGTTGTCATTGGCTAAGTTGGGACACCCGTACAGGGTATAAACTTTCGAGAGTCGTGCCCACGGTTATGTGGCAGATGGGAATTTTTAATATCCGGTTGTAGAGAACTTGACACCAGATCCGAAATAAAATACACCAACCGCGTGCGTAACCGTGACTGTCTCTTTTCTAGTGAGTTTGAGTAGAGAACACGGCGGGGTTATGTTTGAAAGTAAGTAGTTCAGGGTCACTTATTGATCGCTACTACTTTGCAACCATTTGCGTAGTTTCTCATCTTACCACTACTAGGGAAAACCCTATACACATAATCTTAGCAGCAGCGCGGCTAAAAAAGGAGCGCTGCTGCTAATTAGCAGTAGCGCGGGTGTACAAAACCCGCTACTGACAAGTGCTTAGCAGTAGCGCGCTCGGCGTAACCCGCACTGCTACAAATATTAACCGACAGTGCCCACCCAACTCCATTTAGCAGCAGCGCGATGCCGCGAGCCGCGCTACTGCTATAGCTGTAGCAGTAGAGCGGTTTTTCTAAGGTCGCTGCTGCTAGTTTTCAAATCGGGCACACTTTTTGTCCCGCTTAGCAGTAGCGCTTGTACCGAAAGCGCACTGCTGCTAATCCGCACCCACCACCTTTTCCCCACCCGTCCTCCCCCTCCCCCTCCTCTCCCTTTCCCCTACCTATCCCACTCTCACTCTTCTTCCTCCTCAATACTTCTCCCCCAGTACTCTCCCTCTTCTACCTACCTTTCTCTCTCTTCATTACTCCTACCTAACTACACCACCTCCATTAATGCATCTCCTTTCTCTTTTCCCTTCCCCCTCCACTAGTTTAAGTTGTCTCCTCCCAAATTAGGTAGCTAGGTAGATGTAGCATTTAGTTAAGTGACCTGTTTGCCCCCTAACTAGATCTATCTTTGTCAAGAAGTGCTTTGTGCACTTTTGATCTCCCTACATCATCATCTCCACCGTGTGCTTGATCTCGAGATATAGGTGATTAAAATTTCATGCTTTTGCAAAATGGAAATATGTTTATGTGTGTGTGATATGTTTATGGAAATTGTGTGTGTGGCATGAGTTGATGCCAAATTGTGCTTTTGAGTTGCGTATGTTTTGCCGAAATGTCGATTTATTTCCATTTCGGCGAATTCCGGGCAAACTCTAGATCTATATATGTCCTATTTTAAAGGAAGGTCATGCCGAATTTTTGTATGACTTTGATGCATGCGCGCATTTTTATAATCAATTTGTTTATTATTACCGTGCAGAGTTGACGATGGTCAGTGGACCGATGGTGGACAGGTGGTTGTGGTCGGTGGTGCAGGACATGAAAGAAAATAACCGGACAGAGGTTTTATGTTCGTGTCGAAAATGCAAAGGAATAGTTTGGCTTGACCCCCATGATGATGGTCGTGTCGAAGCGCACCTGCTCATGACTGGTTTTATGGATGGCTATACTCAGTGGATAATTGAAGATGAGGATGACGGTGTTGAGGATGCCGACAGGGCAGGCAATGATGACACGGGGCAAGACGAAGTGATGATCGATAATGGCGGAGGGGAAGAGGCCAAACATGGCGGCGGAGAAGGGGTCGGACATGGCGGAGGAGAAGGGGCCAGACATGGCGGCGGAGAGAACGACATGGACTCCACGCAGCAGAGTTCGTCCGTACTTAGTTCAATCGTGCGGGACCCTCATGTTCAAGCATTGCTTCGCAAGGAGACAAGTACTGAGAGAGCTGCTTCTAGAGAGGAGGCTAAGTTGGAGCAACTGGTGGTAGACTCGAACACTCCATTGTGTGATGGTTGCAATCCTGAGGTGACCCGCTTGAGTTTCATGCTCCAACTCCTAAAGACGAAGGCTAAAAACAAATCGACCGACACTAGCCTCGATGAGCATCTCAAGTACCTAAAGGATGTTCTTCCCGCGGGTAATCTATGTCCTAGTAGTGTTGATGAGGCCAAGAAGATCGTGTGCCCTCTTGATCTGCTGCACGTTAGATACCATGCATGCATCAACGATTGCATAATTTATCGGAAGGAGCACGCGGAGAAAACAAGTTGTCCGGTGTGCAATGCTTCTCGATACAAGAAGGCTGAGAAGAAATGTCCCCAGAAAGTGGTATGGTACTTACGGATCACTCCCCGTCTCCAGAGGTATTTTGTAGATCCCAAGGAAGCAAAGCTAATGCGCTGGCACGCGGAGAGGAAGAAACCCGACGATGGAGATGATCCGAAGCTGAGACACATCTAGGATGGAAGCCAGTGGAGAGCGTTGAACAGCTTCTATCAATATTTTGAATGTGATGCAAGGAACATCATGCTCAGCGCATGTACCGATGGCATGAATCTGTTTGGCAACCAGAACACCAACCATACCACATGGCCCGTGTTTGTATGGATGTACAACCTCCCCTGGTTGTGCATGAAATCGAAGTACATTCACATGAGCATGCTTATTCAAGGGACGAAACAACCAGGAAATAATATTAATTTGTATCTGGGGCTACTTCAAGAGGAGTTAGACACGTTATGGAAAACACCGGCCAAGACATGGGACGGCAGCAAAGGCGAGTATTTCAACATGAGAGCCGCGCTGATCACGACAGTGCAGGACTATCTCGGTTACGGATATGTGGTAGGCCAGGTGTGCCATGGATATTGAGGATGCACGCGGTGCATGGATGATACGACGTCTCAGCAGCTAACATCAAGGAAAAATGGCAGGTCTGGGAAAATCGTGTACATGGGGCATCGAACATGGCTCGAACAGGACGACCCATGGAGAAACCGTGGGGATCTATTCAATGGTCACGCTGAGCATCGAGGACCTCCACGTAAGCGGAGCGGTGCCGAAATCGATGAGCTATTGAAAAACTGGAAGGAGTGCCCCGTGCTGGGAAAGACGATGAGAAAGGCGCCGGAGCCGCTGCTGAAGGTATGGAAGACGAGGTCTGTGTTCTGGGACTTGAAGTACTGGCGCAAACTCGATACACCTCATTGCCTTGATCAAATGCATATCTGTAAGAATGTCCTTGAGAGCTTGCTCGCAACACTGATGAACATGCCGGATAAGACCAAGGATGGGCCGAAGGCAAGAAAAGACTTGCAAGATTTGAAAATCAGGGAAGATCTACACATGCCACCCCGTAAAATGTCAGACGAGACGGAGACAGAGGCACGGGAGAAGAAGGGCAAGAAAATAAAGAAAGAGGATTATTGCCACCCTTCTTGCTTCACCTTAAGTCAGGCTGAGATCGATCAATTCTTTAAGTGCCTTACCAGAGTCAAAGTTAGTTCCGGTTACTGTGGCAAGATAAACAGATATCTAGACACGGACAAGAAAAGGTTCAGCGGGATGAAGTCCCATGACTGTCATGTGATGATGACGCAGATATTACCAGTTGCCCTTAGAGGGATCATGGACAAGCACGTCCGTGACACGCTTATTGGTCTCTGCAACTTTTTCGACATCATCTCTCGAAAGTCGATCAGTGTGAAGCAGCTCCGAAGGCTACAAGAAGAGATCGTTGTGATACTGAATGAGCTTGAGATGTACTTCCCTCCCGCGTTCTTTGACGTGATGGTGCATTTGTGTGTCCATATTGTGGATGACATAATAGACCTGGGGCCATCATTCCTGCACAACATGATGTCGTGTGAGAGGATGAATGGGATCATCAAAGGATTCGTTTGTAACATGTCCCGTCCGGATGGAAGCATCGTCCAGGGCTATGTGACACAAGAGTGCATCTCTTTCGGTGAGAATTTTCTATATGGCGCAGACCAGCCGCCTGGTGTTAGTGTTGGTTTGCCCGTTAACAAGCATGATGGGAGGGTCGAAGGAGAAGGTCACTGCAACAGTCGCAGGGAACTGCATGTGGCATACTCAGATCGACGCAGCGACTTTGACAGAGCAAACTTGGTAGTGCTACAACACCTAGACAAGGTAGATCCTTTCGTGGCACTGCACAAAGAAATTATCGAAAAACAAGTATCGTGACCGGGGGGTATGCAGGACGGACGCCGAAGTTACTAGAGAGCACAACTCCACTTTCCTGCATTGGTTCAAAGAGCATACTATTGCTAATCCCCCGGAGGAGGGCTCTAAGGACGGATTGCTCATATAAGCCTTAGCACATGGCCCCTCACCCAACCTCGTATCCTATCAGACATATGATATCAACGGATACACATTCTACACGGAGGCCAAAGATATGGACAGTGATGATCAGAACTCAGGGGTGACGATGGAATGCATGACCGGCAGCGACAACAATGCAACTGAACGATTTTATGGAAGGGTCGAGGAGATCTGGGAGCTTGACTACTCTGGACTGCACAACACGACGATGTCCCATGTCAGATGGGCTAAGAATGTCGAAAGAGAAAACCGGATTTTCACTACCATGACTATACCCGACGCCAAGAGCGCTACCGTGAACGCTATCGCCAAAAACGAGCCATGGGTACACGCTAAGCATGTGACACAATGCTTCTTCATAACCGACCCATGCAATCCTAGTCATGTTGTCGTAAGGAGAGGCAAAAGGAACATCATTGGAATGCATGGAGTCGCCAACGAGGAAGACTATGATCAGTCCGACAACCCAATGAGGGAACATGACGATGATGATGAAGTATACGTCAAAAGAAGAATCAATACTACATTACCTAAGAAAAATCGTACTCCATGGAAAAGGCAAAGTCACAATGAGGGGCTCAATTATTCTTCGATGAACAAGAAGGGAAAGAAGCTGACTAAAAAATGAAAACGTCAGTGCTGAGGAACCGTATGTTATTGTTCAAATGATGTAATATATATATATGTTCCTATTTTGTATACACACTTAGCCATTATTATGCATGGGTCCAATGATGTAATATATATGTTCCTATTTTGTATACATATTTAACCGTCAAATGATGCAATATATAACGCCTTCCCTTCGTTCACTGCTCTCGGGAAATAAAAGTGGGAGAAAATAAAGGAAAAGAAAAAGGAAAACTGGCAGTAGCGATTTCCTTATAAAACAGCTACAGTCAAGCTAGCAGTAGCGATTTCCTTATAAAACCGCTACAGCTAGTGAAGGTAGTAGCAGCATGTTTTATCTTAACCGCTACTGCTAGTGAAGGTAGTAGCAGAGAGTTTAATCTAAACCGCTACAGCTAGTGAAGGTAGTAGCAGAGAGTTTAATCTAAACCGCTACAGCTAGTGAAGGTAGTAGCAGCACATTTTCTCTAAACGCGCTACTACTACGTCCACTTAACCCAAAATTCTCACTCTCCCTGCTTCATCCCGCCTCTTTTCCCCCCAAATCCCCACTCTCTCTTCCCCCGTCGCACCGCCGCGCCCCGGCGCTCGCCCCCGACCCCGATCGGCGCTCACCCCCGACCCGGCCCCAGCGCTTGCCCCTGACCCGGCCCTCGCCCCTGACCCCGGCGCTCGCCCTCGACTCCGGCGCGCTCGCCCCCGACCTGTCGGCCCTCGCCTCCCTCCTCTGCTTCCTCCCCTCCCAACCTCGGCCGTCGTTGGGCCAGCCTCCTCGCCCCTGCACGCTCTGTAACCCCCCCTCTCTCTGCTAGCTAGGGTTCTTCAGTTAATTTACTTAGGTTTTAGTTGGGGCAGTAGGTTAATTAGGTTATCTATTTAGTTATGAATTTAGCTAGGTTTTAAAATAGGACAAAAATTTAGGGTTAAGCAATTGTAGTTAAAATAAAAGGCAGCATTTAAGCAATTGTCCAAATCAACATCCCTTGATAAAGCAAATTTAGGTAGGCTAAATTTATATGCAAATTCGAACTGGACATGTGATATGTGGATATGTCATGTTTTGGACATGTCATGTTTGGAATTTGAACATGTCATTTGGACATGTGATGTTTTGTTTCAATTTTGGTAAATGATCCGAGTGGCCTATGTTACGCCAGAATGTTGATTCATTTCCGTTCCGGTGAATTTCAAGCGCTCGATATGTCCATTTTTTAGCAAAGGTCATGCCGAAATTTGCCGTGAATAAAGGCATGATTTGTGCTACATAGTTGGCATATCAAGTGCTGGCACATAGATTTCTTTTTTATGTCATTTCTCATTTATTCATACTTTTAGAAATACATGAGGACACTTAATCATAGGAAACATGTCGAACAACGAAGAAACTGGGCCTTCTGACCAAGATGCAGACGAGATGGATTATGAGGGTGAACAAGAGTACCTCGACTATTTGACTGCTAAGCAAGGTTTCCAGGTCGGCCTCGATGATGGTACTGACACCAACATCGACACCGACGACGCCGGCACCGATGGTGGCGCCGAGACCGGTAGGGAAGGTACCGGCGGGGAAGATACCGGCGCCGATGCCGGTACCGAAAAGAGGAAGCATAAGAATCAAAGGATACGAAAACCTAAAAAACTAGGGATTGGACGACTTGTGATCACAAAGATAGCTCCTGGCAAGTTTGAGCCATTAGAGCCGGAAGAACCTCGCAAGTGCTATGGGAACCAAGTAGGATGCATCCTACGGGAATGCGTGAGCATCAACGTCGATTACTTAAGGAGTAAAGAACATTTGACGCAGTTGCTCCTAACAAAGTTGCACAAGAGATTCAAGTTCCCCGACCGGGATGGTAACATAGAACAACCGTGGGATGATCCGAAGATGAAAAAGATTAACAATCATGCCATGGGCATGTTTAGCAATGATTTGGCCTCCTGGAAAGGGAGGGTGAAATGAGCTATTGAGGCTGAGGAACCCCTGTCCAAGATTCTGGAGGAAAATCCGACACTTACGGAAGAGGAGTTCGAAAAGTTCAAGGACACTTGCGCTACCGAGGCAGCCAAGGCTAAGGCTGCGAAATTCAAGAGCCTTCATCAAAGGAACACGGGGAAGCATCACCTCAGAAGCCGTGGCTACCTCGGTAAAAGGCCCATATGGGATAAGGAGGACGTGGAACGTGAAGCTGCGGGTCTCCCAGACCCCTTCGCGAAGTGACTTCATCTGGGCCCGCTACAAGTGGGACAAGGAGAAAAAGGTTTTTTACACGGACCAGATCACGAGGAAATTGATTAGACTACTGGAGAAGCATCACCAGCTTGCAACCGAAAGCCCTAATTCTCCGACGAGGCCCAAGTGGGACACCCCTCTCAACCAGGCCTTGAACGAACTTAAGGGACTCCCTTTGGGCCAGCGGCCGCAATATTGTTGTGTGCACGGCGCTGGAGACGGCGCCACGTGGAAGGTGTTTTACAACAAGGGCCCAGAGGCCAAGAGCAGAAAAAGAAGTTTAGTCCGGCGGGCATCGACGCGAAGGTGAAGCTTGCGATCGAGAAAAAAGCAGCTGAGGACGCAGAAAAAACAGCCGAGGAGAAAAATGAGTTGCTACAGCAGGCAGTCAATGCAGCTGTAACTGCCTGCAGAAATGATTTCGCTACTAACTTGGTTCCAGCTATCATCAACTAGACAAAGGAAAATCCAGACAAGATAGTACATGATTTCCCGATGCCCAGATTCGTCGGGAGCAACTCCATGAACAACAACAACACCGCACCATCACTTGCTCACGCAACCGGGCGTCCTCTCGCGGTCGCTCCCACTCATAGCAGCCCGTCCTCAGTATCTGGCGCGCTAGGTGGGCCTTCGTCTTTGGCTGAGCTCGACGCCATCACGATAATTACATGTCACACCAACATATATATATATATATAGAATATTCCATTTTCGTTGCCTTTCAGATGTTTTACGCCACAGACATATGCGTTTGCAGGGCAAAGAAACCTTGTGCACCATACTCTACTTGATAAAAGGCCAGAAGGTCGACGTGGGAGAAGGGGATGATATTGAACCCCTTGAAACCCATGTTCCACAACCAGCCGATCCTTGCTAGGCACTTCAGGGTTAGCTTGTCCAGTGTGAAATCGGGGCACGAGGCGTTACCTCATCCATTACAACATGTGGGAGAGGACGACGAGACCCCGCCGCGGATTGGAAGCTGCAAGGGTTGGGTGCTGCTATGGCCGAAGAATCTTATTCGTCTGGAGCCGGCCGAGAGCACACCAATAACCACACATCAACAAGCATGTGCGGAGATCACCACCCCGCCTACGCAATTACCAGCTCTTGTAGTGTCGAGTGAGAGCGGCGGACGACGTGATGAAGGGGGTACAATAGTACTGGCTGATGTAATCGGTCCTGTAGAACAGAGAATGGATGATGAGACGGAGGTCGACCCTATGGGTTTCCTCAATACAAACGCGTATGACTGTGACATAGATATGATGAGTCAACCATATGACGAATCGGGCTATTAGCATGCTAATGAGGATATGGATGATATGCCCGGGTAGGAAGGTCGTTGGAAGGATTGCAAAAAGTCTCTCTTCATGAATTCCTCACAGGACACGCCTGAAGATGTCGCCTCAACATAGGCTCAACTAGCCGGGGGTCGTACAGCGCTTAGCCCGGGAACCCTGGGGCAGGGGTTAAGGAAGGGTCTGGAAGGTGTGCCCAAGAAAAAGGAGAGGAAGAGATCGGGGAAGATAACTGCCTCCAAACAAGACAGAGCACAAAGCAGTCAGACGATGCATTCTGAAGAGCGTGTACCCGTGAAAGGTGCGGCCATGTTCCATCTCATGGGCGAGCCGATGCTACCGTCGAAACCACATGAGGCACTATCAGGGGATCTGAGGAGACTGCACGACCATGTGTTGTCGACTGAGAAAAGCCTACTAGCCTCAAAGGGTCCAGGATATCCGACATACGCGGCTCGTGTGCCTGAGGGGAAGTGCTACGTCGAGACACGGCCCGCGGAGGTGTTCTTCCTGCGGTTTGACCATATCTTTGAGATGTTTCTGACAAGGCGGCTTGATTTTACAATCGTCCGCCTTTTTGCGCTACATATGAGCTCCGTCATGAAGAGTGAAGAAGTCTTGCAAATCTGTGTGGCGGATTCGTACTACATGCACGAGTCTTTCTTGAGCCTCGGCGACTTTGAGCGTGAAACTGCTAGGGAGTACCTCCAAAACTTCATGGTACAGAATAAGGACCAGGAAATTGTCCTCGTGCCTTATCATCCAAAGTAAGTCAGCTCCAGACAACCCTTTCATACATTTCAATCATTCCTTCTCTCTCATATGGGGAATAATTTGAGGTGTCTTTTCCCCACAGCAACGGGTGCGCCGTCCTTATCGTTCTTTACTCGCAAGTCTCCCACACCTTGTATTTTGACCCTTCCAGAGACTACGAGAAAAAAGACTACACCCACATAATGAATATTCTAGATGATGTTCTCCAAGGCTTCAGCATTAGAGGTGGCAACATGCAAATCAGGAAACAAAGGAACAAGAAGATGGGTTTCGCGCATAAAACTAACTTCTCCTGCATCCATGTCCCAAAACCAAGAAAGAAGGATGGATTCTACATCGTCCATCTCATGATTCAGTTCAACACGGATCACCAAAAGCTTCGCATGAGAAGCAGAAATGATGATCATATCCACAAGTGGCTAGAATCTCATGGAGAAGCGGATTATAAACTTAGAGATGACTTCTTTTGCATCCAAAGCGACATTGCAACGATCATCATGAAAGAAGACGTTGATGAGAAGGGGATGTTCCACCACGGCCCTATATCACGAGCTGATGTCCGAACTCGCATAGGCATGCAACGTCTAGACCTCACGCCGTTCAAGAAGCTAGGGTCCATCCTCGATGATATGGAAGGATGGAACTTCTAGTGATTTATGATGCCGATGATGATGATATGTGTCGGTTGAACTTGTATACTTTTTGTAGCGATGAAACTTTGTGATGTCCACGATCCCTGCCGAACTTGTGTAACGCTACTTTGTTAGTTTGCGTACGATGACCTGCGTACCTCTAGTTAATTAACTTGCGTACTGTATGTTGCATCTAGTTGCCAACCCTTTCTTTTCCGGTGTTGCTCTAGTATATTTTGTTGCATATATATGATTGTACAACCTCTTCATGAACATGCATCTCTAACAGGTACCTAGTTTCTTGATGGTGGGATGGAAGTGCTATGTCGTGTACAAAGGGAAGGTTCCGGGGGTGTACAACGAGTGGCATGAGTGTCATGCGCAAGTGAATGGGTTCTCGGGCGCTAGCCATAAAGGCTTCAAAAGCAGACAAGAAGGAGAAGCTAGTTACTTGAGGTTCACGCTAGCGCGAGAGAGGACTCGTAACCGCCACCTCATGTACTGCATAGTTCCGCTCTCACTCATAGTGATAGCTCTTCTGGCGTATACCTTTGTTTTGATGGATGACGTTGTAGTTGCAAGTATTCGAGACTTGCATGTATCGCTATTTTCGAGATGATGACAAGATACCACTTTGTGTTGGATGATGATTATGATGAGACTATTTGTATGTATATGCTATGATTACATTTGTGGTCTCGCAGGCATTTGTATGTGTATCATGATGACATTTGTATGTTCTAAAGATTCTTCTATAAAGCATGTTCAAATACAAAACAAATATGCCAAAAAAACCAAAAACTACTAAAATTAGCAGTAGCGAGTGGAGAAAAGTTAGCAGCAGCGCGCACAGGAGAAGCGCGCTATAGCTATTAGAAGTACCGAGCTTCCATTAAGCGCGCTGCTGCTACACTTGTGTAGCAGTAGCGCTGGTGAGAACGCGCTACTGCTACGTGTTAGCTATAGCACCTTATTAGTAGCGCCGGTCCCCGCGCTACTGATACACCTAAAACCCGCGCTGCTGCTAGCCTTTTCCCTAGTAGTGTACTCTTGTACTCATAAGTTAGCCACCATACAATGCTTAGTCGCTTGCTTCAACCTCACCACTTATCCATTCCATTCCCATTAAGCTTTGCTAGTCTTGATACCCATGGTAATGGAATTGCTGAGTCCTCATGGCTCAGAAATTACTACAACAACAGTTGCAGGTACAGTTAATGCGATGATCACGACGTGAGAGTGATTTTTATGTTTTGGGGTTCTTCTTCTTCGTCGATCTTGGGATAGGTTTCGGGTCGGTAGCACGGGCTAGCAGGGTGGATGTCGTTTTGAGTTTCTGCTTCTGTTTCATCTCTAGTCGGATGGTGTTCTCATGTATGATGTTTGATGTATTCATGTGGTATGTGTATGCCTTTGTATGTATCCCCAGCTATTATGTAATGGTATGGTGTAATGATATCCACCTTGCAAAAGTGTCTTCGATATGCGGCTCTATCCTTGGTGGGACCTTTGAGTTCCTCTCGGATAGGATCACATATTGGGCGTGAAAAGTTGGTATTAGAGCCTCAACCGACCATAGGAGCCCCCTTGATTGTTCGTAGTTGGCCGTTGTCGAGTCTAGAAGAAAACTTTTTCGGATTCTAATCATATCGGAGAGTAGGAATTATTTTTACTCCTCATCCCTTTCGTCGCTCTGGTGAGAAGTCTTGGCGTAGGTGTTCTGACTTACTCCTCTTCCCCTTCAATTTTTGTTAGGATCACACAGTTAGTTTTCTTATTGTTGTGTTGTCAGCTATTTTCATCCGGCACACTTCTCTTCGAGTTGATTCGACCCGCTATGTCTTTTATAAGATCAATCCTCATTCCTTTCTCAACGACGTTGTTTCCCCATCCGAAAAGAAACAATGTCATCCAAAGTTGTTTTCTTTTTCCCACCCGCCCACCCCTTTTCTTCTCGGAGTGTCATGGGCACTTATGGGACAGGGTGGCCCCATGCTGGTTTGGCAGGGGGATGACACGTTGCACAAAGAGCAGACCAGTGCACGGCCACGTGGCAGGGATCACACACTTGATTTTCCCAGGTTCGGGCCACCGTGAGGCATAAGACCCTACTCTTGCTTTAGTGGATTGATGGAAGAATGGATGTGGTGGTGCGTAGTACACTTGCCCGGCAAGGTTTGCCTGGGGCTACTATGTGTATGTGGTGGCTTGGGGTTGTTAACTTTCCAACCTTCTAAGCCCTCCTACGAGTGCCATGGGCCTCCTTTTATAGATTAAGGGGTCACCACAATCGAAAAGTGGTCATTATCTACTGATATGATAGCAAATAGTGCTATCATACCTAACTCTGTGGGCTGACGGGTGCATTAAATGCACCACTTAGTGTCACATCACTGGGCGCCCGGCAAGGCCTGCCTGGCTATCTTGCGAGCTCGGCTCCTGATCTCTTGACTTGTCGCAGGACGGGTGTCATCTGTAGGCTTCTCTATAGGAAATGGCTGTCATGTGGCGAATGGTTACCACTGAATCAACTTGCGGCTTGACACCGCACCGATTGACGACGTGGGTCATGCTTGAGTGGTAGGTGGGGCGGTTCTGCCCCCGCGAGCCCCGGCAGGGGAAACTAATAGCCCCCATATATTTCCCCAACATATGCCCCCGGGGTTGAGCCATACGTGTCGCGTGGCATGTTGGGTTAGGCCCCAAACATTGCGCGGACACGTGGCGAGAGAGGGAGGTGACGGTTTGCCATGGTGACTAGTTAATCCAACGTTCACCTTGCGCAATTACTGCACGTCATGGGCTTGTGAGGTGGTTGCAGTTATGGTAAAACGGTAACTTTCTGAAGCGCCGCGTCTTTGTACCACTTTCCTCCCCTCTTAAGAGCAGACAAAATTGGAACGGCACGATTCACCTGACTCTCGCCCCGCTCCTCCATCTTCTTCCTCCGCAAGCCAAACCGGAAAGAAGCCATCTTGCTTCTCCTTCCACTGCCATCCTCCCTAATGAATCCTTCTCGCATTGCCGCAGCGATGGGGAAGAAGCCCGAGAACAAGAAGAAGTTGATGACCGCGGTGAAGGAGCCTGCCGCGGAGGGGAGCGAAAGATCGGCGTAGCTGAACAAGAGGTGGAGCGCGGACGTCATCTTCGTTCCATCCACCTTGAGTGGCCCTGTGCTTCAGGAGAAGTACGGGTACTTGTGGGGGCGGCACGTTGAGAAAGGGCACAGAGCGCCTGTGGTCTTCGCAGCGGGCGTGGTGAATCCCCCCAATTCTTATCGGTTCTTCGCCTCTTATTTCATCTGTGGTCTTTGCCCTCCTTTTTCTGAATTCTTTGAGGCGATCATGAACATCTACAGATTCCACCTCCTCGACTTCACACTGAATGAACTGGCAACCATGGCCATCTCCGCGCACTCGTGTGAGAATTTTGTGGGGTGATGCCCAACGTGGATTTATTCCAGCACTACTTTGTCCCGCGGGTGGAGAGCAAAGTAAACCTGTTAGGACCCCGATCCTAAATCACATCGATCTAGCATGTAACACATCATATCACTCTGTGGCCTCACGCATGGTATTCCCACGGGTGCCACCTTACCTGGCCCGGGACCATTTGCGACTTTTGGCTCACGCATATGATAGTGTCGCTAGCATCCATATGACAGAGAACCCGGGCCGATATGACCAGTTGTGAATCGAAAGTGGCACTAACTTACAGGGATAGGCATACATGACCCAGCAACGAACGTGTCGGTCATCAACATATGAACACAAGTCGTAGCAAGCTACAAGGACTTAAAGAAACAACGCCTGACATTTTCCCGAAAGGACAGACACAAGAACAAAGAAGGACACATGCCAGCCAGCCTAAGTGTTACGGAGCAGTAGGAAGGTACCATGGCTCAGTGGAAGCACTAGGAGACATTTCACCATTAGAGAGGCTACCAAGAATAAACAACTACGCTGTTGGATCCCACACATACCAAGCATTTCAACACATACACACAATATGCCCGATATGTGCAAATACAACATGGCATCACAACAAAACTCTACAACTCAAGTATTTATTCATTAGGCTTCGAGGAGCCAGATATTACAAACATGGGTATGATGACCCAGCACTCTAGTCATACAAGCAATAAGCACATGGGGAAGCTTAACTTGTTTGAGTACAGAAAAGTACAAATGAAAAAGGCTGAGAAGCCTGACTATCTACAAGACCCTGCCGAGGGCACAAGATCGTAGCTGAGGTAACAAGCTAAACATCAAAGTCCACGCAGAACTACTAGTGAGACTGAAGTCTCTCTGCAAAAACATAAATTAAGCAAACGTGAGTACAAATGTACCCAGCAAGACTTACATCAGGACTAGCTACATATGCATCAGTATCAATGAAGGGGTGGTGGTGCTTAACTGCAGCGATCCAACTTTGACTCAGCGGCTATCCTGAACTACATCTGCAAGTAACTCTTTTGTGGTGGCGCACACGAGTCCACGTATGCACCAATCAATACACCCCTATGGATCCGCTCCCGTCTCCCTACGAGAACGCCACCCATAGCACTCACGCTTATCTTGCGCAGTTTAGAGTATCCACTTTCACTTGTCTATGAACTATATAGGCAACCATGTAGTCCTTTACCGCGGATGCGGCTATTCGAATAGATGATGTTAACCCTACAGGGGTGTACTTCTTCACACACGCTCTCGCCACTTACCGCCATGTACACCTCATGTATCTCGGCAACCTTCAAGCGGAAGCCTGGCGAGGGTGTCGGCCACGACCTGACTAACCACACAAGTCGCTAGTCCAGGTTTATTGCCTATTCAGGTTCCATCCGCAGGGAGTCCGACCGAGGTTTCCACTACAACCCCGAATGATGTGTGCAGGGTTCCCGAGGCACCAAATGGCCGTCTCGGTACACCGTGCCACGTGCCTACCGCATCAAAGCCCACTCCTCGGGTCAGCGCTGTGCATGGCCTCCAGCATACTACAAACACCAGAAACTACTTGCAACTCCTGGATAGAGGACAGGACGGTTAATAAGTCGAGAGGATCCATTGGTTTCGGGCCAAACGCGTGGTTGTAGCTGATCTTAAATCACATACATAGACAGTTCCTAAGGACAGTTCCAATGAAACAACCCACCATGTACTCCTACATGGCCTCTCATCGGTATCGTTACCAAATCGTGTACACACATTTAGCTCACACAGAGTAGGACATGTTCATCACCATTCCAATTCATCCCTGATGAATCAGACCTGACTCAACTCTAAGCAATAGCAGGCATGACAAACAAGCATGAATGAGTAGGCACATCAGGGCTCAAACAACTCATACTCATTCTAGTAGTTTTCATTTATTTACTCTGGCGATGACAAGTCATGCAGAGGAAAGGGGTTCAACTACCGCAACATGTAACAGTTGAATCGTTGTTGTCCTAATGCAGTAAAAGAGAATAGGAGAGAGATAGAGTGGGATTGTATCGGAATGAACGAGGGGTTTTTGCTTGGCTGGCACTTCTGAAGATAGTATAGTTCTTCATCGGTGTCATCGATCTCATCGTCGGAACCACGTCTACTGAGAGAGGACAAATACCGGCAATAGAGAAGGAACACAATCAATGCAATGCAACAATATGATGCATGATCATGACATGGCAATATACTGTGGTATGAGCTAATGCAACAAGAAACAATTTAAATGAAGTTGGTTTGAATCCAAGATTCAAATTCTAACTCCACATAAGGCATTTTAAATGCCTTTAACTCAAATTGTCATATACAGTATCTTTGGGTTGCTCAAACATGCATGGAAATGCCATAAACAGATTCTTTGAATTTTTCAGATAATTTTTCATATATAAATCATTTCATTTGGAGTTACGGTTGAATTTCTATGATTTTTTGAAGTTTAGGCAAATTTCTGAATATAAATAAATCATTTAGATATATTTAAATCTCAAAAATAGTTACTGCATCAGTATGATGTCAGCATGACATCAGTAAGTCAACAGGGCCGGTCCTGGTCAATCCTGACCAGTGGGGCCCACTGTTTAGTGACCCAGTGTTGCCTAGAGTCACAGACAGGTGGGTCGGGTCAACGGCCACGTCAGCATAGTCAAAATTGACACGTGGGCCCACTGTAGTTAGATTAAACTTAAACTTATTTAGTTAGACGGTTAGTTAGGCGGTGGGGCCCGACTGTCAGTTTCACTAGATGGTTAATTAGTGGCGCAATTAGCTGCTAATGACGGCCACGTCAGCAGTCGCCGGAGCCTGGCAGGCGGCGACCAAACCGACGGCTGCGCGGATCGGATTTGAGCGACGGGCGATGGTTTGGCGCGTGGGGAGCATATACGGGGATCTGGCGGAGGAGCGCTTCAAGTGGTTGTGGCGGATGGAGCTGGGCTGGCCTGCAGAGGCACCAGCGACGAGCTTTACGGTGGCCGGAGCTCGGGCGGCCGCAGTTTAGCTGCTGCGGCATGCAAACGGGTGGGTTCTCGCGCTAGGCATGCTCTAATGGATGCTACAAACACGTCAGACTCGCCGGGGTGACCAAATGGACACCAGAGCTGCACTGACGGCAAGCTCGGGCGGCGGCGTGCTACGGCGAGCAAGGGGGCGACATCTATGGTGATCAAACAAAGCGAGGAAGCGGGGCGTTCGACGCAGGAGCTCACAGCAGTTGCAGCAAGCATCGAAGCGGGCTTGGGGAAGCATCGGAGCGGTGAAGCAACGAGGCGGATCTCTAGCGGCCGACGGTGAAGAAGACGGTAGTGGCAATGAAGCAGGGCGTCCGGGCGTCATGTAGCTCGTTTGAGAGGACAAGGATGACACGGCGGAGCTTCTTGGTGGGTCGGCGAGGCGTGTGGTGGCCGGCGGCCGCGGGGGCAGCGAGCAGCGGCGACGGTGGCGCTTGGCTGCGGGAGAGAGAGCGAGACAGAGAAATGGATGAGGGCGAGGGAGAGAGCGAGCAGTCTAGGGGTGTCGTGGCGTTGTCCAGAGGCATCTGGGCGAGCCAGCAGAGAGGAGGTGGCCAGCGTGTGGTCGCGCCGGCTGGGAACACGCCCTTCGTCCTCCTGGCAAAAGGAGGGAGCCGACCGGGGAGGTGGAGATGGGCTGGGCCGGCTTCAGCAGCAGGCCGCACAGGTAGGCGCCTGGTAGGTTTTCTCTCTCTCTCTCTCTCTGGTTTTTCTATTTATTTCTGTTTTCTATTTTCTGCAATTGGTTTTGATTTTATTTAAATACCAGATCATTTCATAAACTTCTAAAAATTATTATGTGGCCTTTTAAAAAGTATTCAAAGCCACTTACAAACTTTCAGAGTTATTGGAGTTGTATTTAATATATAACAAATATAACTCCAATGCAAATAATTATTGAATTAACTCAAATGTCCAAAATAAATATCTATGAGCTCCTAAAAATATTGGTTTGAATTTAACCTCAGGCCAATATTTTTAGAGAGAAACATGAACATTTTCTTGGACCTATTTCAAGCAATTTTTATCTTGGTCATTTTCAGAAATGATTTTTGAGGCTTCCACATGTCCCCATTTTAAATTCATTGAAATTTAAACATGATGCGCACATGACTAGCTAGTCTAGGTCATACCAGAACTAGGGATGTGACAAAACAGTTCTGGAATCATCAGTTGGATTCCCCGATCGAAGTACCAACGCGAGAGATGGGATGAATGGAGAGGCGACTGGTACTGGATTAAGGACAAAGAAGCCCCCGAGTTTTGTGCAGCGCGACAAGAGTGCGTCGAGCGCGGCAAGAATTGGAGCGCCATGGGCCTCTCCAAGGATAGGTTGCGCCCGACCATCAATAGGATCATCCGCCTGGCGGCTGCCGGGTTAACCATCAAGCATTTGGGCCAGACTTCCTCATCTGCCACATCTCACCACTGCAGGAAAGGGATAGGCCTGTGTGGCTCTATGGCGACGCGGCAGATAGGATGAGACTGTTGTCATGGCTAGCTAATAACTTGTGGGTTTATGTCCATGCTTGCTTGTGCGACCAACTATTTGGTCGCTTCGAGATGTTCGAGCTCCCGGCAACCGTCATTCCCCTGAACATCAACTCTGCTCGTGATCAGATACTGAAGTGGATGCTGGAGTGCAACGCTTGGGGAGTGTCGGGCACTTGGCAGCTCCCTTCCCTTGATGAAGAGCTCCAGCGGTCGAGCACCTTGGTGGAGAAGGACACCAGAGATGAAGGGGAGATGTACAAACGCACCTCTGCTGCAGAGGTAGTGTACATTCTGAAGAGGGTCGCGGGGGACAAAGACGCCCACCGCGCAGAGATGGAAAAGGACCCAAAGGACGGGAAGAGCAAAGGGAAGGCTAGAAACAGGAGCTTCTCCCAGGGCGGCAGTGAGACACAAGCCACGGAGGATGCTGCCAGGAGAGAGCTTGTCGGGGATAACTTTGCCGGGCTAGATGTTCTAGCCACGGCAGCAACGGAGCTCCAAGAGGGAGAGGAGGACAAGCGGGAGGAGGGCATGGCAACGGCCCCCGAAGAGGATTGGCTTGCGGCATGGACGCAAGCCCCTGCACCAGACCCAGACCAACGCACCCATAGGCTCGCCACCGGCCGAGGAGCAGCATCCTCCAACCCGGCCCCTCCCACCAGGAAGGTGAAGAAGATCACCACCAATTCTTCCAAGGCCAGAGGTGGAATGCCGTCAATCCCCTCGCCTTGCAGAGGCCAAGGAACCTTCTGCCAAATGGCCGGTGGTCATGGAGGCAAAGTGCAGCTCATCTTCTGGCTCGAGTTCCTCGCAGAGCACATCTCCCCGGAGCCCTTGGTTCCACAGCAAGCGCCGAAGTTGTCGGGAAGCTCCACCGTTCCATCTCTGAAGAGAAGACGAGAGTCTCCTCCTCCCACGGAGTTCAATTTGAACTCCATGCTTATTGCGGAAGAGCAAGGAGGATTTCTCTTCGTGATAAATATCTTCTTAGGAGGTTTTGAATGCCTTTGCCGACTGACCTCTTATTCTTGTTGTCGCCAGCAGGGAAACAGAGGAGGAGACGGAGACCCTCATCCATCACTCCTAGAGGGAACTCCGGTGCCTCGGGACACTGGACGATAATGAGGGCTCGGCTTCGGCGGGGAACGATGCAGAAGACCCTGTGTTGAGCCCCCAGCCCAGCCCCGGGCACAAGAGCGAATACTTGGTGATGCGGAGCATCCTTCCATCATCCCCATGGAGTCCACACCAACACATCAAGCCCCACGTGGACCTATGACAAGAGCGAGAGCACGTGTTTTGGAAACCGAGGTGAACTCCTTCCTACTTGACTTGCAAACGGATACGAATGGGACTTGGTTACTACCTCACAAAAATATGCTATGTCTCATTACGTACAAAGAGGAACACCACCAAGAAGCTCAGGAGCATCACCGAGGAGAAGGAGGAGGACCCCAAGGCCACGCGAATGAAGATGGAGCGCAATAGCAGCAACACTGGAAGTCCCAGGTGACCCCGTGCGCACGGGCCTCCGAAACCCCGTGCCCACTGATGGCCTAGGAAGTTGGCGCTGGAGCACCCCATGCAGACGGGCGTGTACCATGCCCACGGGACCCCCGTGCGCACAGGCCCAACTTACCCCGTGCGCACGGCCCTGCCAGGATGGCTGGCTGAAATTGCCTCTTCGGCCTCCTCTTCATCTCCTTCGACCCCAAGGCTATATAAGTCGTACCTAGGACCTATGTTTAGGGTTAGCAAAGTATTAGATAAAACATTGTGAGCTTTGATCCTTGTATCCCCTCCTCTTGGAGATCAAGACCCCTCTTGGGAAGAATCCTTGGGATTATCAAGCCCTCCTCTTAGAGAAGATCAAGATCAAGACCTCACCTAGTGGGAAGAACTTACCTAGTGCTATTTTCCTTGAATTGTTCATGTAATCTTGTGGATCTCATGCATGGTACTCTAGTGGATGTGATATTTAGGTTTGTTTGAGTGATTTGTGCCTTGTGTTCTTGAGTGTTCTTCCTATTTTCCCCTCCAAGGGTGAAAAGATCCCCTCTAGGGTTTTACCCTACAACATGTTGGTATCATGAGCAAGGTTGATTCACATCTTGGAGTCCCATCCCCCCATTTGCTAGCTTGATTTTGTTGTTTTTCGTCCAAATTGGAAAATCCCCATCAAAAATAGCCCCAAAAAAAATTTCTTGCAATTTGTTGGATCTTGTGAGATTTGGTTGTTTTGGTCCACGAATTTGGTTGGCAAGTGGATCTACCCAGCTATCAGCTTCCCCACCTTTCAATCCATCGAATTTGGCCTTAAACTTGGAGATACCCATGGATCCGGAGCAGTTCATCCGCTCGAAGAGCACCCCGTGCACACGGGCCATCGGGACCCCGTGCACATGGGACCCCGTGCACACGGGACTCACTTACTCCATGCACACGGACCCTCCAGAATCTTTAGGCCAATTTCTGTTTTGCATAGTTTTGATTCCAAACCACCACTTGTGTTCTTCCGCACTATTTCTCGTCGTTGTTTGAGTTTCGGGCTACGGTTTCTCTTGTGTGCTAAGGTGTTTCGGCTACTTAGGTGCATTTGGACATCATCACCGCTTCTCGACCATCAACTCGGACTCCACACCGGCTTCGACAACTTCATATCCATTCCAACCGTAAGAAAGGACGGTAAACTCGACAACACTCACCTTTGCTTTTGCATTGATACCCCGAGCCATTTTGCGTCTCTTACCCATCGAGAGTAGCAAGTTGAGAATTGCCGAGCCAGGCTTTTGTGCACCGTAGTGAATGTGTTATCATCTTTGTGCCATAAGTCTCTACCGTGCATACCTTACAATACTTGTCTCATATCATACCTGGCTCGAGCATCAAGCATAGGAAAAAAAGAAAAGCTTTTAAGCAAAAGAGGAGACACATAGAGCTTGTAAGCAATAGCATTGAGCCTTGTTGCATAGTCATATCATCATGGTCACCACATACATAGCATAGTTGGGATTGAAGACGACACGTTTCTCTCATAGGTTGGTGCGCAAGCATATCTTGCCCACTTGAGCAATCGAGCTAGCGTCTCTCTAGAATTCGCACAACAAGAGCATTTTCCGTGGTTGCACATTTGAGCTCACCCCTTGGCTGTGCGGATCCCATCTATCTTCCATGTGTGTGTTCCTAGTGATATCCTTGGGTTTGATCTATTTTCTTTACATGCATTTTTGTGAACCTTCTCAACCTTATCGATATCTTGACTAACATTTGCTTGAATTGTTGCCACCATACTAACCGAGTTACTCCTTAAGCCCTTTACTTGTAGCTATGAGAAACAAACCCGGTTCCAATTCTATTATTTTGGCATTACATTTAGTGACACTTGTTACATCCTCAATCCTCGGAAAAGGTAACTTCGGTATTGTTCTCTCATTTTCCTACTCGGTCCACTTTGATATGATGAATAGCCCAACTTCATCGGCAAACCCGCTTTTCGAGGAGCAAGAAGGTGATCACGGCTACGTCACCAAGAACCACTTCTTCATCGCGCAACGAGCTCTACATCAAGAGAGCGAAGTGTTGGGTGAATGCTTGGAGCAACTCGCCTTCGACCTTCATCAATCGGAAACACAGAACTGCGACTACATCAACAAAAAGTTCAATACACAAATGGAGGAACTCCGCAACCTAATCGTGTGACGCCTGTCTTCCTCATCCTCGTCATCAAGACAGCTCCACTCAAGCCGCCAATCAAGTCAGCAATCTTCGGACTACTCCTCCTATGAAACAAGTCCTCCCCGAGCTCCAGTCCCTTGTCTTGAAGATCCTCAAGACCGCCGACCTCCAAAAAATACATTCCATGGCAAGGGCTTACAAGACCGAATTCGAGCACGTGAAAGGTCGATACAACAAGAGCAAGAACCAAAGGAGAAAGAGCAAATACCTCCACCAGTGCCTCATCAAGAACCTCAAGATGATGACGCCATCCGTCAAGCACAAGCACTCGAAGCACAACACGCACTCCACGAGTCCACTCGAGCCGTTGAGGAGCGCAACTGCCAAGAGCGAGAACAAGAGGACGCTCCTCGTCGGCAGATCCAAGAAGAAGCTGCGCATCGCGAAGAACAACAAGAAAGGCGCAACCAAGCGCATATTCCTCGTCCTCCTCCACGACAAGAACGACACCAAGTGGAACAAGTGCTTCATGACCCTCCTCCGCGCCAAGAGGGGCAACATGAGGAACGAGCATTCGAGGACCTCCCTCCATGACAAGGGCATCATCAAAACCGCTACTATGATGAAGAACTCCGCTACGGCAAGCTCAAGTTCACCATGACCAAGTTCTCCGGAAGCAACGATCTCAAAGAGTATCTCTCATGGGCCTTGAAGGTGGAAAAGTTATTCCATCTTCGCAACTACGACAAGCAAAAGAAGATCACCATGGCCTCACTCGAGTTCCAAGACTACGTCCTCATTTGATGGGAACAAGTGATCGAGCGACGACAAGCAAGAGGAGAACCACCAATAACAACTTGGACGGAAATAAAGGATGTTATGAGAGCTCGCTTCGTGCCTACACACTACACCCGTGATCTCTTCAAGAAGTTGCAACTCCTCAAGGAAGCCATGAAGACGGTGGAAGAATACTAACAAGACATGGAGATTGCCATGATACGAGCCAATGTCAAGGAAGACGACGAGCAAACAATGGCCCGCTTCTTGAACGGCCTCAACCACCCAATCAAGCGGATTACCGAGTTCCAACCATACTCAAACCTTCTTGAGCTAGTTCACCAAGCGAACAAGGCCGAGCGACAAGTGCAACATGACTTCAAATACGCCAAGTACTCGTCCAAGACTTTTGGCTCCTACTCTCAAGCTCCCGTGACTTCGGCAACTCCTACCTGAACTAGAGTATCACCAAGTACCGGCGACAAGTCAAGTTCCAAGCAAGCTACGCCTTCCTCGACACGTTCTCCGGCAAGCAACTATAAATCCAAGAGTCCATCATCTTCGGCGCCACCAAACGACCCGTCATGACAAGTTCTTTCAAGTGCTTCACATGTGGTGGCCGAGGACACAAGTCCTTCGAATACACCAACAAGCAGACAATGATCTTCAACGATGATGGCACATACGACTCGATGAGTGAAGAAGAAATGAAAGCCCTTGAGCACGTCGCAATGCACCGGCGCGTGAACGAAGATGAAGATGATCAAGTGTTTTGTGACATGGATTCAAATCCCTCTCTCGTGGTCTCCAAGGCCTTGATGCTCCAACACCATCAAGATGAAGACCAATGATTCCACATCTTCCACACCAAGGCCGTTATCAATGGGTATTCCGTGAAGGTCATCATCAACGGAGGAAGTTGTCACAACTTGGCAAGCGACGAGCTATGTTCCAAGCTACAATTGGTCAAGAAAAAGCTCCCTCATCCCTACAAGGTGCAATGGCTATTTGACCCCGGCACTATCCAAGTGGAGCATATGGTGCAAGTTTCTTTCAAGATCGGCGCCTACGAGGACATCTTGGAATGCGACCTAGTTCCTATGTCTCTGTGCCATCTTATCTCGGGACGACCTTGGCAATTTGACCGCGGAGTCATCCACAACGGACGAACGAACCACTATAGCTTCAAGATGAAAGGCAAGGAATATGTGCTTCGACCAATGTCACCAAGCCAAGTAATCGCCGACAAGCAAGCATCCACCCATCATCGAGATCCTAGTGAGAGAGTGAACCACCAAAAACAAAGTGAGATCCACAAGCCAAATGTGAGCACCTCTTCGCCGAGAGAGAAAAACTTAGACCTCCTAGCCACAAGAAGAGAGATGCGAGAAGTGTGTGAGAACCCATCGAGTGTCATCCACTTTGTCCTCCTATGCAAAGATGAGGTGGCAAAAACTAACAATCCTAATCATCTCCCTCTAGTGTTTTCTCACTTGTTGCTAGAATTCGAAGATGTCTTCCCCGATGAGCTACCTCCCGGTCTCCCTCCTCTACACAACATTGAACATAGGATCGACCTCATCCCCGGTGCACCTCTTCCGAACAAGGCCCCATACCGTGTTAACCCCAAAGAAACTAAGGAGATCCCACGGGAAATCTTGAGGTTGCATGGCGCGCCAAAGACAATTGTGTCGGACCGAGACGTCAAGTTCTTAAGCTACTTTTGGAAGACACTTTGCGCAAGCTCGGAATCAAGCTACTCTTCTCCACGGCGTATCATCCTCAAACCGATGGCCAAACGGAAGTCACCAACCGGACGCTCGCCACTCTCCTACGCGTGTTGATCAAGAGGAATATCAAGGAGTGGGAGGAGTGCCTACCTATCGCCGAGTACACCTACAACCGTGCAAGACACTCTACCACCGGCAAGTCCCTCTTCGAGGTTGTCTACGATTTCAACCCATTGCCGCCATTGGACATCCTTCCTCTACCGCTTCAGGAATGAGCAAACATGGACGCTAGTGTAAGAGCCACCTACCTCAAAAAGATGCATGAAGAAACACGTTCCACGATCGAGCGGCACGTACAACGACTCGCCTCCAAGCTAAACATCCACAAGTCTCCGACGGTGTTCCAACCGGGTGATCAATTATGGATACATCTACGCAAGGACCGCTTCCCCAAGGAAAGAAAGTCCAAGCTACTCCCGAGAGCCGATGGACCCTTCAAGGTGATCGCACGCTACAACGACAACGCCTACAAGGTCGACATCCCATGAGACAAGTACAACGTGAGCGACATCTTCAACGTCAAAGTCTTGGCCAAGTACCATGGTGATGACTATCATGATCCGTGGTCGGATCTCTCCCAAGGGGGTAGATGATGCGGAGCATCCTTCTATCATCCCCATGGACTCCACACCAATACATCAAGACCCACATGGACCTATGACAAGAGAGAGAGAAAGTGTTTTGGAAACCGAGGTAAACTCCTTCCTACTTGACTTGCATACAGATACGATAGGACTTGGTTACTACCTCACCAAAATATGCTATGTCTCATTAGGTACAAAGAGGAACACCACCAAGAAGCTCAGGAGCATCACCGAGGAGAAGGAGGACCACCCCAAGGCCACGCGAACCAAGACTAAGCGCAATAGCAGCAACACTGGAAGTCCCAGGTGACCCCATGCGCACGGGCCTCCGAACCCCGTGCCCACGGATAGCCCAGGTAGTTGGCGCTGGAGCACCCCGTGCGCACAGGTGTGTATCGTGCCCACGGGACCCCCGTGCGCACGGCCCTCCCAGGATGGCCGCCTGAGATTGCCTCTTCGCCCTCTCTTCATCTCCTTCGACCCCAAGGCTATATAAATCGTACCTAGGACCATGTTTAGGGTTAGCAAAGTATTAGATAAAACATTGTGAGCTTTGCACCTTGTATCCCCTCCTCTTGGAGATCAAGACCCCTCTTGGGGAAGAATCCTTGGGATTATCAAGCCCTCCTCTTGGAGAAGATCAAGATCAAGACCTCACCTAGTGGGAAGAACTTACCTACTGCTATTTTCCTTCAAATGTTCATGTGATCTTGTGGCTCTCATGTATGCTACTCTAGTGGATGTAATATTTGGGTTTGTTTGAGTGATTTGTGCCTTGTGTTCTTGAGTGTTCTTCCTCTTTTCCCCCTCCAAGTGTGAAAAGATCCCCTCTAGGGTTTTACCCTACAACACTTGGCCCCGCCCGTTGGAGGAGACAGTCCTCCTGCCCCTTCGTGCGGAGGAGGGGGCGAGGTAACGCAGGACGAGCCCCGTCTGGAGGAGCGCGCATATTGTCATGGAATCCTGCATGGCAGAGACAGCACAGAAGGCTGTCGGGTCTTCCCCAGCAGAGGGCGAGGTTCGTTACCCGGCAACGACTGTTGCCGGGGAAACAGAGACCCCAACCCGGTAGCCTTCTCCAGGTATCTAGCTTACCTCTTCTTCCTTTTTCATATTCTGGCTGCCTCCATTGGTTTCTTCATTTGCATTGAGACTCCCATTCCCTTGTTTATTCAATGACCTTTTTCATCCGCAGCCTCCCAGGCCGAAGAACCATACTTGTTAGAGGTGGTGGCGGACATAGGGAGGTCTGCCCTAGATGAAGCTGTGAAGGTTGCGGCAACTGAGGGGCAGGATTTGGCTGCCGGGAGAGCATAAGGTTGCTTGGCGCTGGTGGAGCATCCCCTAGATAGCACCTTAGTGGAGGAAGTAGTCATCGAGGCAAAGATTCCTCTTCAAACCATGGGCCCACTCCCTTTTTCCAGGGGAGTTGTTCATGCCCCGCCGTCTTTTTTGAATACGCTAACCGTGGCGCCATTGCTGCCCAAAATTAGAGCCCTCAGCCCGTTCTTGAGAGATGCAGATCTTGATGAAGAGCTTCACCGCCTTATGGCCTCGTTACATCTGGGAGGCGTAGAAGCTGATGACTCAGCTGCCATCACTGCTTATTTGTCCTTCATGGAATCCATGGCGGCTAGTGTGAAGGAAATGCACGCCCGACACCGCCAGAAGTAGCAGGAGCTCAAGGAACAGCATGAATCTGCCAGCATAGTGGACCAGAGGCTGAAGGACAAGTGTCGAGAACTATGTGAATGGCATGGTAAGTAGTTCAAGGTACTCATGAAGCGGCAGGAGATCCTTCAGACAATGAGGGAAGATGTCGTGGCTCGTGAGGGGCGCTTGGCGGACCATCAAGCTTCTTTGGATGTCAGGGAGCGAGGGATCTCCCTCAGAGAGGAGAATCTTGAAGCCACCCTCCGTGCCAAGGATGAAAGTTTGGAGGCCTTGGTGCAGCAACGCGCTAAGGAACTGAAGGATGAGCATGGGGCTACTTTGGATACTCTTGCCACTGAACACGCCACCCAACTGAAGAAGCTTGTTGAAGATCTGGATGTCGCGTCTTCCGCCAAGGCTGAGCTTGATCGGCAGGAAGCCGAAGTGAAGGAAGACCTTGCCGAAAGTGCCAAGGAGGTGGAGGTACTCAAAGAAGAGGCACGACAAGCTGAGCTTCGCTTGGAGGATGCGCAATCGCAGCTCTCCTCCAAGATCCAAAGCCTCGAGGCCGCCGAAAACAATATCTCTGACATGAAGGCAAGGATTGGATCGCTGGAGCAGTCAATGGAGTCCCTCGAATCTCAGAAGCAGATGCAGTCCAAGGACTTGGAGACCGCCAGGCGCCTCCCGGAAGATGCAGAGGACAGGTTGACAAACCGGGTCAACATGAAAAACCTCTGGATCAAGAGCTTGGTTGATGTCACAGAGTGTCTTGGCGCCCAAGCTGCAACAATGGGCATGGATGGCCCAGTCTACTCAGCCAGCACGTAAGAGGTCCCGAGCATCAAGCCGGGGATCTTCTTTGATGAGCTGGTTGACAAGTTGAAGGTGCATGTAGAGAGGAGGGCCAAACGCTTCACGACCGAGTCGCGGAGGCTCGCCTGCGACGCCCTTTTCATGGTCCTGAGCAACATTGTCTGCCGCCACCAAGAGCTTGATCTTGGCGATGGCTTCAAGAAACTGCCAGCAGGTGCTGACGTTGCCACTACTGAGAAGAAGGCCGACCCCTCGCCGACAGGCTCCTCCATGCTTAAGTTGTTCGTTCTGGTCCTGTAATAGAACATGACATATATTTTGTGTTTAGTCGGCATATCCCTAGTGTCTATGCGAAGAAGATACTTCTAGCTCGATCTTTAAGTGTGTGTTTATCCCTTTAAACTCTATAAGCTCATGTTCGTATGATCAATTCCTATGTATGTTTTGGATGCCTGCTGATATCATATTGTCGCGATTGTTGTAAGGGTCCGACCCTTAATAGTCACCTTGGCGTGGATGCATCTCAGTAGGTTTTTCCCAGGTAGCTCTATACGTAGCCTCTCATCCTGTGAGTGTGGCTCTGGGCAGGACGATGGAGCGATCAAAGAAACTATCCGAGGTTCCATCACACGAGGGCTTTCACGATACAAACACTTACATGAGTTTAAGGGATAAACGACTGTAGAAATTTGAAATGCATCAAATAGGAGTGATAGCGTGGACTTAGCTTTCATTTTAAGCATCTTTTTCCGTCTGCCACGCCGCGCGCGTTCGACGCGTCCGCGGCACTGGGAGAAACAGTAGGCAATCCAAAGGTATTCTCGTTCCCGGCAAGGATCGCCATGTACCTCTTGTAGTTGGCGAGCATAGGAGCATGATGTCGAGCTTTGCGGGTCCCTCTTCCCTTCGCTTCCCTCCCCCTTGAGTCAGTGCAGCGGCTGCCATCACCTGGGCTGTGCCAGTGCGGGCAGCCTCGCCGAAGTGTGCTCGCCGAGCCATCAATCGACAGACTCATACCAGCATTCTGCTCAGGATCGCCCGCGTTGGGGAAGATACTGGACTGAGCTTCGTGTGGCATTCGTCGACGTCAACGATGCCAACGGTGAAAGAAACTCGACTGCCGATGAGGTGGAGGGATAGGAAGGAGGGAGCTCACGCCCGCACGTCTCGTGCCCCTTTCTCGGGACGGTGTTCGTACGGCAATAACGCCATACGAGCCACCGGAGTAAACTCATTGCCATCAATCATGGTCTCGGTCGTGACCGTTGCTATAGCAAATTTGGGAGAGCGAAAACAAGCCGGAGGGTGGATCTTCCCCCGCTCCGCTCCCGTGCTTCCCCGAGCGCCACGGTCAATGGCGCTACCGAGGACGAAGATGTTGATTAAGGTGGCATGTGGTGTGCACTTTCAGGTTCACGCAAGTGCTCCCCCTACCTGGCGCGCCAAAGATGTCGCGGATTTCCGCGGCCACCTATGGGACCGGGTGGCCCCGTGCTGGTTCGACAGGGGGACGGCACGTTGTAGAAAGAGCAGACTAGCGCATGGCCGCGCGGCAGGGATCGCACACTCGATTTACCCGGATTCGGGCCACCGTGAGGCGTAAGCCCCTACTCCTGCTTTAGTGGATTAATGGAAGAATGGATGTGGTGGTGTGTAGTACACTTTCCCGGCAAGGTTTGCCTGCGGCTACTACGTGTATGCGGTGGCTTGGGGTTGTTAACTTTCCAACCTTCTAACCCTCCTACGAGTGCCATGGGCCTCCTTTTATAGATTAAGGGGTCACCACAATGGCAAAGTGGTAATTATCTACTGATATGATAGCAAACAATGCTATCATACCTAACTCTGCAGGCTGACAAGATGCATTAAATGCACCACCTAGTGTCACATCACTGGGCGCGCGGCAAGGCCTGCTGGGATATCTTGCCAGCTCCGCTCCTGCTCCCTTCACACGTCACAGGATGGGTGTCATCTATAGGCTTCTCTGTTGGAAATGGACGCCATGTGGCGAATGGTTGCCACTTAATCACCTTGCGGCTTGACACCGCACAGATTGACGACGTGGGTCGTGCTTAAGTGGTAGGTGGGGCGGTTCTGCCCCCGCGAGCCCCGGCAGGCTCTGCCGGGGAGCCTCGGTTGCTTCGCTTCTGGTGGTGGCCACGCCCCTTGCTGGGCTCGCCTGCCCGGCAAGGGAGGCCTTTCTCTTGCCGATATCCTGCTCCTTAGGCTCAGTCTTGGTTCTCCTGAGCTGCATGTTGGTTCTTCAAACCTCTTGGTCTTTCAATCTCTGTTTTGTTCTTGGCTTGTCCGTGCTCGAGTCAGGGGAAAATAACAGCCCCCATATATTTTCCCCGACATGGAGCCGGAGTTCATAATAGAGTATCCATCCTACTTGTGTGAAGCCTTTGCATTCTTTCCTCAATTATTTCAGCCGGTGTATTTCTCTTCAAGTTATTCGTTGATTCCCCGTTCCAAGTTGCCTTTATTTTTTCCCGCCCTCCCACCCCTTTTCCTCCCGGAGTCTGAGCCTCTATTCGAGCATCAATTTCATTCATGTGAAGCCACTTCAATCTTTCCTCACTTGTCTCAACCGGTGAATTCTCGGCAACTTCATCATGGTTCGTCTCGTTTTCGTTTCCGGTGGATTCAATTCCAATTTTCAGGTTGATCATATTCTTTTCCTTGACTGAAGTGTTTCCCCTTGCTCGTTCGCCTCTCACTATGTTATTCTTCGGGAGTGCTCAAGACATCTCAGAAGATTCGTGTTTGTTTTCAAATTAATTAGAGGTTGTCACCTCATTCGAGTCCTTCAATCATTTTGGTGCATCATTTCTCATTCAAACAATCCTTTCCAACGGTGTTTCTTTTCAGTGGGCCCTAACCCACAGGTCTTTTCCTAGGATCTTACCTGGCTCTTCTAATTTTCCCAGAGTTATTCTCAAATTCCTTTCGAAGTTTGATGTAAGAATGAATTTCATCACTCAGATGCTTTTCCAAGATCGATTTCAAATTATTTTTATTGTTGGCTCAATCTCTTCGTTTTTCATTCTCACTGAGTATATAAATAATTTTGGTGGTTTTCCTCGTCGTCATTATCAACATTTGAAGACAGAAGAAGAGTTTTCCTCTAAATCTTCTCCGTTCTCTTGAAGATTCGTGGTTCTAGCTTCATGTCATCCTCTCAAATTATTCCGTTTGTCAAAAATTCCATTCTTACCCATCTGGAGTATGTCATGAGTTGTTTCCCCCTTTGTTTCACCGGAGGCCATCATTCCAAAAGAATTCTTCGTCCTCACATTCCACCTATCGTTATCCAATTATCCCGACGCGCTTGTCAAGTATTCTTTAATCAATTCACAATATCTTCGTTCTTTTGTCTCTAAATTCTCTCAAGTATCTTTGTGTTTTCTAATTCTTCCCGGTGAGGAATTCTTGTTCTTCATCCATTTTCAAATTCTCATGGTGGTTCCTTCATGATTCCTTTTCCTTTTTATCATATAAATTCATTCATTCTTTCCAATCCTACCGGTTATTTGTGGAAGACCTTCCTCAAGTTTACGCTATATATCAACTCAATCATTTTCAAGAGGAATAAGTCGCATCCCAAAACCGATTGTCATCACTTAAATTTGATCAGGATAAGCATAATGTAATTCTTATTCTCATTTCATCATGGTCAAGTAATTCATTCCTTCGGAGATTGTTCATGATGAATAATTTCTCGGTTCTAAGTTGTTCGTGCTTTCTTTTTCGGAGTTCCAAGTTTCCTTGGAAATCTCGTCGAAACCCCCGTCTAAATCATCGCAAGGCTTTAATCTTATTCTTTTCATCCTTCATTTCTATATCATCATCCTTTTGTTACCAGAGTTCTTCATGGTGGTTCAAGGTTCTTGTTGGAGGAGCTCAAGTATCTTTTCCTCTTCGCGTCTCGAAGTGCAATTAATTCTCCATATTCTTTTGAAGTGAAGTTTTGCATTTCTTCATTCTTCTCAGCTATTCAATCATTTGGTAATGGCAGAAATTCGCCTCAAGTTTTCAGATGTTTTCCATAAGCCCACGCAAATCAATTCTTTTGTTGTTGATTTTCTCAACAACTCCATTCAATCCCTCCTTATAAGGATGATTTCAATATCATTCGTGATAGAAGTTTTCATCTTCTGCTCTGTTCTTTCTGTTCCACTTTTTCAATTCTTCCCGAGACATTGTGTTGTTCCTCTCGTCAAGTATCATTCCATCTTGTCAAGTTCATGTTCTATTCCGGTCCTTGTTCAAATGGGGTGCTATCCCAATTCTATCATTTGTATTCCTTTTCTATCTTGTTCTAACCGGAGTGGTTTCAAAGTCTATCTTGTTCCTTGACCTTTTGATTCTCGGCATATTCATCGTTCCTATTTTCTATCCGAGTGCTCGCGACTTTGTTCATATCTCTTCCATTCTTTTTTCACCTTACCATCTTTCTCTTCCGTCTCGTTTGTAAGATCTTGGGACGAGATCTTCTGTTAGTGGCGGAGAGTTGTGACGCCCTGAATCCGATGCGCCAGGTGTCTTCTAGTTATTCGTCGTCATTGCCATGTCATTTGCTTGCGTGTTGCTCTTTGCCATGTCATCATGTGCATTTCATCTGCACGTTTTTCAAAACTTGCATCTGTCCCGGTCTCCCAGTTCTTTCTGTTGTCTGTTCTGAGCCCAGACACACTCACACGTGCCCACGACACCTCCGAAATATTATTTTATAAGTGGGATAAAAATGCTCTCAGAATGGGATGAGAGTTGGCGTGAGGTGTTGTTATGTTGTCAGTAGACCGCCTGCGAAGTTTCATCGCATTCGAAGTTTGTTTGATGCCCCAACAGATAACCATAGCCGCAATATAGCCGGTCTAACGTCGGGCGTTTTTTGTCTCCGAAAACCGTTGCCGGGTTGCCTTCTTCTTTCTCTTCTTAGCCTAAGGCCTCCTACACAGCCTACTAGACCCAGCCTAACCTCCCCCTCCGACCGAAACCGTTGGATCATGATCGGAGGGTCCGAAACGGCCTCAAAACCCCCTAACCCTAGAACCTACCCTATATATACACCCTTCCCTTCCAAATTTGGGCGTCCCTAACGTAGCCTACTCCTTCCCCTACCTCTAGTCACAGCCACCACACCCCTCCTTGATTTCCACGCTAGCCCTCTCCTCCGCCGGCACTTGTCCACTAGTAGAAAAGGGGGCTTTGGTCCAGGCCGGGTAAGCCCATTAGTCCCGGTTCAGTCCAGAACCCGGACCAATGGGTGCATTTATCCCGGTTCGTGCGGCTAAGGCATTAGTCCCGGTTCACCTGGGCCCTTTAGTCCCGGTTCGTGCCACAAACCGGGACTAAAGGGTGCGATGCCCATTGGTCCGGGTTGGTGGCACCAACCGGTACTAATGGTTAGACCTTTAGTCCCGGTTGGTGCCACCAACCGGGACTAATGGGCTTTGAGGCATTAGTACCGGTTCATGGCACGAACCGGTACTAAAGGTTCCATTTTCAA
>NC_041388.1:471663726-471809442 GCF_002162155.2 Triticum dicoccoides | reverse complement strand
GCCTTTTCAGTTTTAGAAAAAACAAAAGAAAATGATGGAAATGTCAAAAAAAATAAAATAAAATAAGTTTCCCATGTGATATGTGGTCTAGTTGTTGGGAAAATTTACAAATATGAATTTCGACTTTATTTACAAAATCTCTCTGGAATTTGTAAAATGGGCATAACTTTTGCATATGAACTCGGATTAAAAAGTTTTTTATATGAAAAATCATCTACTCGAAAAGTTACATCCGATGGAGACCGCCTATGGCCTGTTTGCAAATTTGTAGAATCCTCAGATTCCAAAAGGAAAAAAAGTTATGCTCAAATTTCAGTTTTTTTAAATTTTCATTAAATCTGGTCAAACTATGGTCAAACTACTTATTCAAGAAGTATTAGTGTTACTAAATAATTATTCAAGAATATTAGTGTTATTAAATAATTATTTCACCTTTTTTGAATTTTGGTCAAATCTGGTCAAACTGTGGTCAAACTACTTATTCAAGAAATATTAGTGTTACTAAAAAATTATTGTTTTTTAGAACAATAGTTTCAAACTCAAACAGTGAAATGTGTGACTTCATGCTCAAGCTAAATTCCTGAGGGTTAATAGGATTGACATCTTACTATTGTCAGGAAAACAACAAGTGCAGACTTGGAAATGAGGGAGAATAGAACCCGGAAGTTAAGCGTGCTCAGGCTGGAGTAGTGAGAGGATGGGTGACCGTTCGGGAAGTTAGATGATTTGGAATGATGAGGGGTGATTAGAGATTAAATTGAGCAGTGATGAGGGGTGATTAGAGATTAGAGGTTAAAATAATTCAGAAATTTGAAAATAAAAAAAAACTCAAAAAAAATTTCAAAAAAAATTTCAAAATTTCCTTTAGTACCGGTTGGTGTTACCAACCGGGACTAAAGGTGGACCGGCCACGTGGAGGGCCTTTAGTCCCGGTTCTAGATTGAACCGGGACCCGCATTAGTACCGACCCTTTAGTCCAGAACCGGGACTAAAGGCCCTTACGAACCGGGACTAAATGCCCTTTTTCTACCAGTGGTCGCGCCTCCATTAGCCTCGGCGCCACCTGAGCCACCGCAGCCGCCCGCCTCCACCAACCAGCGGCCGCCATGCGTCCCAGCCAGCCCTCCATCGCCGTAGCCCGCGCGAGGCCCGCGGAACCCAGATCGGGGCCCGTCGGAGCCCATCGGGGCTCAGACGAGCCTGCAACCACTCCGCTGCCCATCCCCGTCGCTTCCCACCTCCCACGCCCGAGCTCGGCCACGCGCCTCAGCTCGACCTCGTCGACCGGTCGGCGGACTGAAAGTGCGTAATATCGACTAGAGGGGGGGTGAATAGGCGATTTTTATGAAAGTCTTCAAAACATGGAAGTTATGAAGACAAACAATAGAAATAAACCTATTACCCTGCAGCGGAAGGTAGACTACACTAGGCAAGCCATAGTCAAGTATTCAATAGAGTGAAAGCACAATGATTAATAGCAGTAATGTAGTAAGGATCAGGTAGGAAGATATTGTGAAGCCACATAGAACACGCAGTCACTCAGTGAAGACAAAAGATAGTACGAACATACAATGACTTCACAAGGAGTAACAGTAAGTAGAGGGAAGGGAAGATGAAACCAGTGACTCGCTGAAGACAATGATTTGTTGGACCAGTTCCAGTTGCTGTGACAACTGTACGTCTGGTTAGGGCGGCTAGGTATTTAAACCTTAGGACACACATCCCCGGACACCCAGTCCTGAACACGCAGCTTAGGACACCCAGTCCTCACCGTATTCCCCTTGAGCTAAGGTCACACAGACCTCACCCAATCACTCTGGTAAGTCTTCAAGGTAGACTCCCAAACCTTCACAAACTTCGTTCACCGGCAATCCACAATGTCTCTTGGATGCTCAGAACGCGATGCCTAACCGGCTGGAGGATGCACAGTCCTCAAGTGTAATAAGTCTTCAGATCACACAGACAAGAAGACTTAAGTGATGCCTAATTCTCTTTGGCTCTGGGTGGTTAGGGCTTTATCCTCACAAGGAATTCTCTCTCAAAGGCTTCGAGGTGGGTTTCTCTCAAACGACAAAAGTCGTACTCTGAATCTGAGCAGCCAACCATTTATGGTTGTAGGGGGTGGGCTATTTATAGCCACTTGGCAACCCGACCTGATTTGTCCAAAATGACCCTGGGTCACTAAGGAACTGACACGTGTTCCAACGGTCAGATTTCAAACTCACACGGCAACTTTACTTGGGCTACAAGCAAAGATGACTTGCCCGACTCTGGACAAGATTCGCTCTCAAAGTCTTCACTCAAAGACATAGGTTTTGTTTAAGCATCACTTCAGTCATTCTGACTGGTTCTCTTGGACCCCACTTAACAGTACGGTGGTTCCTATGACTCAACACAGAAGAAAGAGAACTACGAAAGATCTAAGTCTTCGAGATCCATAGGCTTCATGTGGTGTCTTCTCTTGTCATAGTCTTCAATGTGAATATCTTCATATACCACCTTTGACTTCAATGTCTTCATACATTTTTAGGGGTCATCTCTGGTAGGAAAACCGAATCAATGAGGGACTTCTACCTGTGTTATCCTGCAATTCTCACAAACACATTAGTCCATCAACTAGGTTTGTCGTCAATACTCCAAAACCAACTAGGGGTGGCACTAGATGCACTTACAATCTCCCCCTTTTTGGTGATTGATGACAAACTAGTTGAAGTTTTCAACGGGGAATATAATCTGTGAAATTGTAAAGGATAAGGAATTGTCTTCATAAGTTGCAAGGGCTCCCCCTGAAGATGTGCATATAAGTAATTTGCTTTTGGAATGCAAATGCACATGGCAGGTTGTACTTGTGGAGATCCACTTCAACTTATGATGACAATCCACCATGCATCTGAAAGTATATGAAGATAATGACATGCATAATGGAAAATGGACGTCTGTAGAATGATCTAAGTGCGGAATTTATCATCGCAACACAAGGTGGCAGATAAGTAGCAGACGACCATTGAGTTTAAGTGTTACAACTCAAAGAACCAAATGTAGCAAAACGAGAGTTGTAAGCACGAAGCAAAATATAAAGCACCCGCCCATATGGACCCGCTTGAAGACTATCAACCTCATATGCTTCTCCCCCTTTTGTCAGTAAGGACCAAAAAGGTTTTAAGACATAGAGCATCTACTCGTTCCCATGAGGAGTAGGTGAAGCAGCAGGGTCATTGGTGGTGTTTGGCGGTGTTGAAGAGCTTGGAGCAGAGTCAAAGCGTGCTGAAGGAGGTGGTGGTGATGTAGCATCGTCTTCATCCTCGATCACTCTGGCATTCACAGTTGCAGCAGAGGAAGAGAACTCAGAGTCTTCAAGAGATGGAGTTCGTCGTAGCACTGCCCTTCGAGGAGGTGTGGAGTCAAACTTGAATCGCTCAGTGAAGCCATCCTCTTGAAGATCATCTTCAGAACACATCAGTGTCAGCCCTTTCCATGTGCAGCGAGAGGTTTCATGGGCGACAAAAGCATTCTTGGTGGCAAGATTGCGAATGCGATTAACATCCACCAAGAGGCTTTGCATCTGACGCTTCAGCCAGTCATCATGCCTATCCTGTTTCTGATGAAGAGCCACAAGAAGCTCTCGGTCATTGAGAACACGAGTGCGCTTCTTGGGTCGTGGAGCAGTTGTACTGTCAGTGGCTTCAGTGAGAGCAGGATGCGGTGCACATGTAGTGCCAGCCAAAGGATACACACGAGCGACTGCTTCAACTCCTTCAATGTTCTGAGAAAAACTCTGATGCTCTGCATTCTGAAGACTTAGGGGTTCCTTGGCAGGCTAAGGATAGATGGCTTTAATCGACATATCCACATCAGGCAGAAAAATCCGATGATTGCGAGTAGATGGCTGATATGAGATAGTGGAGTGAAGTTTGATCAGCCGCATGACCCATGGGGCGTAGAACTTCAAGCCAAACAGATCAGAGCCTGATGCAGCAAGTTGGCGAATGAAGAAGTCCTGTGCATTGAAGCATTTTCATGAACAATATAGAAGACCAAAGTCTTCATTGCACCTTCAAGCTTGGCATGTGGAGAGTGCCCTTTGATGGGCCAGAGAGTTCGCCTTATGATGTGATAAATAGTCCTTGGCAGATACTCTAGGTCTTCAACAAAGAACTCTTTGGGATATGCAGCATCTTGGGGTAATGGCTTCATCATACTGAGCATCTGACTCATGTTAGGTTCAGGCTTCTGAAAGATGCTCTCCACAGCTTCACTGTGAAGTTGACAGCCAGATTCATAGAGATCTCCGGGAGTGGGCAGACCAGTGAGCTCAATGATGTCAAAGGCTTTGGCTTCGTGATGAATGTTTCCTGTCATCCACTCTAGGACCCAAGTCTTGGGATCTCTGTTATACCCGCGGATGTGAAGTGTGGGCAGACCAGCCATAGCTTCAATGTCAAGACGCTTGTGGGGGAAGATGCGACCTTGATTGTATAGAATGCAAGAGTAATAGCTTCGCCGCGGATAGCTCCAGAACCGATCAGATGATATCCTGTCCCTTGAGTAGGGGTTCCTGGAGCTATTGAAGAATGTCTTGTCTGCTCTGAAGCCATTGATATTGAAGGATCCAGGTGCTGATGCAGGACCTGGGAACGTGGGCAATCTTGGGATTGGCTTCTGTACCTGAGGTCTGTTCTCAACATGATAGTCGAATTGGGGACCGGCAGCAGACGCAGGAACAGAAGCAGCGGGATCAGTGGCTTCGCTGACTTCTGGTGCTTTTGTTGGTGAGGGCTCCACATTTGCTTCAGCCATGACAGCGTCAGTGGCTTCAGTGGTGTTGGTGGTGGCAGCCGCAAGATTTTCAATCACGTTCTCCTCGAGAACTAATTCTTGGTGGGACAGGGGAGTAGCAGCTTGTGGGACTTCTTCTTCATCGGCTGATGCAACCGGAATGTCTTTAGCAGTTTCAGCTTCAGACGCAGAGACTGGAGGCCTTGGTCCTTTGCGAAGCTTGCGCAACGCAGGTGACGCCTGTGTAGTTGGAGTTGGCTGGGCCTCAAAGTCTTCTTCCTCTTGTGGGCGATCAGCCCATGAAGCATCCTGAGCGATTGGTGTTAGAGGACGACCAATGCTGATGAGTTCGCTGTTCTCGAGCTGAGGAAGGACTTCACCATCTTCTACATGGTCATGGTGACCAATGTCTTCAGCAGCAATGGGATCAACTGCTGGAAAGTCTTTAGCTTCATGAGCCTCTGTGAAAGTAGGCTCATGGATTGTCAGTTGGCGTTCAGCGTCAGGACAAACCATAGAAATGGGTTCAACAATCAAAGGCTCTGTGGGAGCAGTCCGTTCTTTCTTTGTCTTCCTCTTCTTCTTGGAGGGGGCAGTAGCAGAGGCTTCAGGATGTTTCCTCTTCCTGGCTTCAGTCTCAGCAGTCCTCGTCTTCTTCATCTCTGAAGCGGTTGACCGACTTTTTGGCTTCGAGCCAGTCATTCTAGTTGGGAAGACAATGGGATCTGCTTCCTGCCTTGGTGCGTCGGGTTCAGCCGTTGCAGGCTTCTTCTTCTTCTTTGCGGCCATCCTGGGGTCGATGCCAGGACGCCCAAGGGCCTTGCGCTTCTCAGCCTCATTGTAGGCTTGCACACATCTGTCAGCCAGAACCTTCATGCGCTCACGCGAACCCTGAGCTTCTGCACGTTTCTTTAGAAAGGCTTCCTTGAGCTCGTGCAGCATAATCTTGAAGTTCTTCACTTCTTGCATGCTGAGCTTGGCCATGTGCTTCTTGAACTGAGCCTTTTCAAAGTCAATCTTCTACTTCAGTTCAACAATGCGTTGGGCGATAGCTAGTTCTAAAGCAATGGCGCCATGGAAGGTGACACTGAAGCCAATGGGTAGTTGCAGATCTTCGAAGCTGATGTTTGGCGTGTCAAACCGCTCATCAATGAAGTTGTGGATGATTGTTACATCAAAGAGAGGCAGATCATTGAAGATTTCTGCTTCTTCTTTGCTCTTGATGAGTTGCTCAAGAGCGTCATCTGCAAGATCTTCATCACTTGACAGATCAATGGCATCATTGCGCAGAATGGCAGCAGCTGTTAGCTCTTGGCCGGTGTGTGGCAGAGGCATCTTGACCTTCTGGGGCTTGGAGATGCGTGATAAATCTTCAGACTGCACACTGTCTTCAGGAGGTGCAGTTGCCAGTGGCTTCACTCGTGAGATTTTTGGTGAAGGGGCAGGCTTTGAAGCTTTAGGCTTCTTCAACTTCTTTGGCTTCGGCGCTGCAGGCGCTTCATCTGATTCAGTGTCAGCTGCAGGCTCATTCACTGCAGTCCCTTGAACCAAGATATGGGTGATGAGGCCTTCAAGGTTGTAGAAAGGACCGACGACATTGGGTTCTGCATCTCGTGTGCCATCAGCCCTTGGAGCTGAGGGACCAGGGTTGAAGTCTAGTCCCAATGTCTTCTTGTTTTGCTTCGCTGAGTTCTGGGCAAACTGGAAGTTGCGCTTGAACAGAATGTCGTCACGACACCATAGTAGTGACGATGGGTGTGCATCAACAGGCTGTGGCCCACGGACCATGCAGGGATAGAAGCCTTGTTCAATGGCTTCATCTCTGGACCTGGGTTGAAGATTCTTGTATAGGATGTCTCCCCACGGTCTCTTGATGGCATTTTTCTCAGCATATTCCTGGGTTACAAATCGGTATTTGAACCATTGTTCTGCCCAATATCTCCGAATCCATTGGATTCGGGTCTTGCGCTGATTGTAATCCTCTTCAGGATCTGTCTTGTACAGTTCTGAGAGGCCATCTGGCAGATCTCTAGATGTTTCTCCACGATGCTTTCTGCCACCCTTCCTTGCTGATTTCTCTGAAGCCATGAACTTTAAACTAAAAGGCTTCAACACGTTCAAAGGCTTCAAAGATTTTCGCTTGCTGGACAAACAGGAACTTGCTTCGGGAGAATTTATATGATGCTGTAAGAATTCTGCAAATGAATGCAAACTATGAGAACCAAGGGATTCTCCCACGGACATGTACCTGTGACAGCATTAAGGTGCGAGGGAAGGGGAAGAGGTCATATGCATTCTCAGAAGATTTTGAATATAAATCAGTTTAGAAGACATTGACCTCATCGTGCGAAGACATTCACTCATAGATAAGGAGTTGGTTCCAGATTTGTACGAATCCAGAGATCAATACAAGTGAGGAATCTAACTACTTTGTGAAGCATAAGTGAATATACTAGGCATGTTATGAGATACAGTATGAGAGATCTAACTTGTGTGAATAGAAACTGCTTGTGGTAGAAAGTGACAAAGCCATAGGATCAACGGTGCCGTAAAAAGGAAGTTTTATTTACCACACTAAGAACTGCTAGACGGAGTGGAAGATGAGGCCGAGCAGTTCGATCTTCCGTGCCCTAACTTGGCGACGGAGGACACCTACGGTGACGGCGGAGAGGATGATGTCCGCGGTCAGCGTGAAGACGGTGTCGGAGAGGTTGCGGCAGCGAAGCGCTTCGTCGCCGGCGTCGTCGAGGGCTAGCGGTGGCGCTAGGGTTCGTGCGAGAGTGGAAGAAGAGATAATGACCGCCGTGAAGTGTGTATTTATAGGTACAGGGGCGGCACTGCGTTATTGCACAGGTGCCCCTGGCGATTCGCATCTGAGGAACACGTGGCCATTATGCAGAATTTTGGGGTTTGTTCCACGTCCCACGCACGCCTGGATTGTCGGGTGGTCGTTCCTACTTCTCCGGGTTTCATGTAGAGGAATGAGCATTGAAAGTGGACTTAAGGTTTGTCTTTGTATCTTCTGCTGACAAGGACGCAGAGAAGACATTCGACAGTTTCAATAGAATGCATATGACTTGGAGAGATAGAGTTTGAGATAGATAGCATAGAGAGGTTAGGGTCCGATCACATTCACTTAGTTCAAAAGATTCAACAAGAAGACATAGCTATAAGTGAATGCTGTAGAGGACAGAACACTAGTATATATATATAATCAACATAGTGAAGATAATCATGAAGACATGTTGAGATTGAAGCCAAACCAAATGTGAAGACATAGCAAGGTAATGCCATGAGTGAAACACTTCAAAATAGAACATTTGGTGGTGGCGTTACCCACCGTATAGGAAGTATTAGACCCAGACATGGCGCACAATTATCGTGGCGCTCCGAAGTCAAATTCCACATTAATGTATTCACACTTAGAATGTATGTCTTCATTGATTGACGATATACTTTACTTCGTGTGTTGCACATCTAAGTCATCAATATGCATAAGGGTTAGGATGTGTGCCTGATCACAGGACATTTGAGGATTCCAGGATATTTAGCTCACACCGTAACTTGCAAAATCTCTTCTCATCCAAGGGCTTGGTGAAGATATCTGCCAATTGCTCTTCAGTGTTGACATGTATGATATCAATATCTTCCTTCACAACATGATCTCTGAGAAAGTGATGATAAATTTCAATGTGCTTTGTCTTCGAGTGCTAAAATGGGTTGTTGGCAATCTTGATGGCGCTTTCATTGTTGCAGTATAGTGGCACTTGCTTCAGATGAATGCCATAGTCTTTGAGCGTTTGCTTCATCCACAGAAGCTGAGCGCAGCAAGATCCAGCAGCAATGTATTCAGATTCAGCAGTGGAGAGAGATACACAGTTCTGCTTCTTTGAAGACCAACATACAAGTGATCGTCCCAGAAAGTGACATGTGCCTGATGTAGACTTGCGATCAACTTTGTCACCAGCATAATCAGCATCTGAGAATCCAACCAGATCAAACTCTGAGCCCTTTGGATACCATAATCCTAGAGTTGGGGTGTGAGCCAAATATCAAAGAATTCGCTTCACAGCTAAGTGATGCGACTCCTTTGGTGCCGCTTGAAATCGAGCACATGCAAACACTAAGCATAATATCTGGCCTAGATGCACATAGATAAAGTAAAGAACCAATCATGGAGCGGTATACCTTTTGATCGAACTCTTTACCATTGTCGTCAGGACCCAGATGATGCTTGGCTGGCATTGGCGTCATGAAGCCTTTGCAGTCTTGCATACCGAACTTCTTCAGGCAATCTTTGAGATACTTCTCTTGAGATATGAAGATGCAGTTGCGTTGCTGTCGTATTTGAAGACCGACAAAGAACTTCAGCTCTCCCATCATAGACATTTGATATTGCTCTGGCATCATACATCCAAACTCTTCACTGTACTTCTGATTGGTGCAGTCGAAGACAATGTCATCCACATATATTTGGCACACAAACAGTTCACCATCATATGTCTTCGTGAAGAGAGTGGGGTCGAGAGAACCAGGTATGAAGCCTTTGCTCTTCAGGAAGTATTTGAGTGTGTCATACCAGGCCCGAGGGGCTTGTTTGAGGCCATACAGTGCCTTGTTGAGCTTGTATACCATGTCAGGATGTTTTGGATCTTCAAAGCCAGGAGGTTGTGCAACATACACGTCTTCTTCAATCTTGCCATTGAGGAAGGCACTCTTCACATCCATTTGATAAAGAAGTATGTTGTGATGATTTGCATAGCCCAGCAGTATGCGTATGGCTTCAAGTCTAGCCACAGGAGCAAATGTTTCATCGAAGTCAATGCCTTCACTTGAGTATATCCTTGAGCAACGAGACGAGCTTTGTTTCTGACAACTTGACCATGCTCATCTTGCTTGTTGCGGTATATCCATTTGGTGCATATTATGTTGTGCTTCCGAGGATCGGGACGCTTGATCAGTTCCCATACGTTATTCAGCTCAAACTGTTGAAGCTCGTCTTGCATAGCTTGAATCCATTCAGGTTCCATGAAGGCTTCTTCAACTTTCTTGGGTTCTGTTATTGAGACGAATGCGAAGTGCCCACAGAAATTTGCTAGCTGAGTTGCCCTTAAACGAGTGAGTGGACCGGGTGCATTGATGCTATCAATTATTCTTTCAATCTGCACTTCATTGGCAACGTGAGGATGTACAGGGCGAAGATTTTGCTCTTGCTGATCATTGTCGTTGTTAGAAGGAATGTCTTCAGGCTGAGCATTGTCTTCGTGTTGATCAGGTGCTGAGATGATAAGTTCTTCTTCAGGATGAGCTTCAGAAGGTATAATTTCTCCAGTTCCCATTAGCTTGATTGATTCACTGGATGGAACTTCATCTCGCACATTTGGTAGTTGCTCTCTTTGTGAACCGTTGGTCTCATCAAACCGCATATCCACTGTTTCAACCACTTTGTAATGAAAGAGATTGAAGACTCTGTAGGAGTGCGAATCCTTTCCATATCCAAGCATAAAACCCTCATGTACTTTTGGTGCAAACTTTGAGGTGTGATGTGGGTCCTTGATCCAGCACCTGGCGCCAAATACTCTGAAGTAACTGACATTTGGCTTCTTGACAGTAAGGAGCTCATAAGATGACTTGTTCAGAAGCTTGTGAAGATAAACACGATTGATTGTATGGCATGCAGTATCAATGGCTTCAGGCCAGAATTTTCTTGGAGTCTTGTATTCATCTAGCATCGTTCTGGCCATCTCAATGAGTGTTCTGTTCTTGCGTTCGACGACCCCATTCTGCTGTGGCGTGTACGGGGCTGAGAATTCATGTGTGATGCCCAAGGTATCAAGATATGTATCAAGGCCAGTGTTGTTGAATTCAGTGCCATTGTCACTTCTGATATGCTTTATCTTGGCGCCATAGTTGTTCATTGCTCGATTGGCGAAGCGTCTGAAGACATCCTGCACTTCAGTCTTGTAAAGGATTATGTGCACCCAAGTATATCTAGAATAATCATCAACAATGACAAAGCCATAGAGACAAGCAGTAGTAGTAAGAGTTGAGTAATGAGTGGGACCGAAAAGATCCATGTGAAGCAGTTCGAAGGGTCGAGTAGTGGTCATGATTGTCTTCGAGGGATGTTTGGCCCTCGTCATCTTTCCTGCCTCACAGGCACCGCATAAGTGATCTTTCTTGAACTTGATGCCCTCGATGCCTATGACATGCTTCTTCTTTGCCAGGGTGTGGAGGTTCCTCATGCCAGCATGCCCAAGCCTCCGATGCCAGAGCCAGCATTCTGAAGCTTTTGCTAGAAGACATACGGCAAGCTGTGGTCCTGCTGAGAAATCTACCATGTACAAATCATCTTTTCGATACCCTTAAAATACAAGAGACTTGTCAGATTCCATTAGAACAAGGCAACGATATTTTCCAAATATTACGATCATGTTTAAATCGCAAAGCATTGAGACAGACATTAAGTTGAAGCCAAGGGATTCAACAAGCATGACTTTATCCATGTGTTGATCCCTTGAGATTGCAACTCTACCTAGACCCAATACCTTACTTTTACCAGTGTCAGCAAATGTGATGTGGCTCTTGTCGGATGGACGTAAGGTTGAGTCCATAAGAAGGCATCTTTTGCCAGTCATGTGATTTGTACACCCACTATCAATAATCCATTCTGAAGACGCTGGTGTCGTACCCTACAGTGCAGTTAGGGGGATAGGCTTCACGAAGAGCATTGTGAAGCAAAAACATTTGATGAACCAGTGGGTTATGAAAGCTTAGATCCAGATTAGGACTAATAGGGAGAGTAGCAAGCGATTCAGGAACGAAGTACATAGTAAGACCATTCGGGCATTTGATCTTGTGCCCTACAAGATGTTTAAGGTCCCCAGCAATAGCGTCAGATGATTTTGGTTTTCTGCTGGAGACCTTTCCCTGCAAAAGAGAGTTAAGCTTTCTTAGCCACCCACATCTTCAAGGGTGGCTTAGAAGCAATAAGTCTAAGTGCAGCATCTGAGAACTTTGGCTTTGGAGCCCTAGCAAACAGTCTTGTAGGCGGACAATAGTACTCATAAGAATAAGGAGAATAGTTCTTGGTCTTATGAACATGGCGGTTTGATGAACCGCTCTCATATTCATATGCCTGAGTATGGTTTCCTTGCAAAACATTTGTGTTAGTGCGACTCAGGTGAGTCCTCTGTCTGTATGAAGCCTTTGGACCGTATGAAGCCTTTGGTCTGAGGTTTGTCTTCCTCATGTGAGGTGTCATGATGACATTCACAGGAAGATTCTCCAGACACCTTTTTGGAACCCAGATCTTCTTCATAGGAGGTCCATTCCTGCAGTTAGTACCAATGTACCTGGCAAACACTTCACCATTCTGATTCTTAAACAGTTTATAATTTGCATCAAGGGATTCATCAATGATAATGGGGTTAGCACAAGTGAAGCCAGATAGATTGGATGGATCTGCTGAAGGTTCCTTTGCAGCAACCCACGTGGTTTTGGGGTAATGCTCAGGTTTCCAGTAAGAGCCATCAGCATTCATTTTCCTTACGAACCCAACACCCTCTTTCATCGGGTTTCGGTTCAGAATCTGCTTTTTGAGGACATCACATAGTGTCTGATGCCCTTTAAGACTTTTGTACATCCCTGTTTCAAGCAATGTCTTCAACCTAGCATTCTCATCAGCAATAGCAGTGGTATCCTCAGCAGAGGGGTTAGTTACCACATCAACAGTTGAAGATATTGCAACAGTAGTAGCAGTAGAACATTCAGCAACAGAAGTAGCATTATCACGCTCAATGCATTTAAGACATGTTTTTCAAATTCTTCCTGAGCGGAACTGATCTGTTTGGCGCGAAGTGACTCGTTTTCCTTTTGAAGATCTTCATGAGCCGCTCTCAATTTCTCAAGATCTTGCTTCCTTTGAAGATAATCATAGGAAAGCTTTTCATGAGTTGTTGAGAGAGTTTCATGACGACTTTCAAGTTCCGCATACTTAACGTGAAGATTTTTTATGTCTTCAATTAAGGATTCAGATCGAGTCATTTCAGCACCTAACAGATCATCGCTTCTGTCTAACAGTTTTTGAATATGTTCCATAGCTTTCTGTTGTTCAGTTGCAATTTTAGCAAGTGTATTGTAGCTGGGTTTTGAACCACAATCAGAGTCATCGTCACTAGATGTTTGATAGTGAGTAGTGCGTGTGTTTACCTTGGCACCGCGTGCCATGAAGCAGTAGGTAGAAGCGGAGTAGTCCTTGTCATTTGCATCGGTGTCGGTGATGAAGTCATTGTCTTCAGTGTTGAAGATGGACTTGGCAACGTATGCTGAAGCCAGACTTGCGACGCCTGAATCGGACTCCGCCTCAGACTCCACCTCCGCCTCCTCAGAAGCGGACTCCTCCTCTGAATCCATTTCCTTGCCAACAAATGCACGTGCCTTGCCAGATGAGCTCTTCTTGTGTGATGAAGACTTTGAGGAAGACTTGGAAGAAGACTTTGAGTGTTTCTTCTTCTTCTTGTCGTCAGAGTCATATTCCTTGCTCTTCTTCTTCTTTTTGTTCTCATTGTCCCACTGTGGACACTCAGAGATGAAGTGGCCAGGTTTCTTGCACTTGCGACATGTTTTCTTCTTGTAGTCGTGAGCAGAAGCTTCATCATTCCTTGAGCTTGACCGGGAAGACTTTCTGAAACCTTTCTTCTTGGTGAATTTTTGGAACTTCTTCACAAGCATAGCAAGTTCCCTTCCAATGTCTTCAGGATCATCCGAACTGCTGTCAGATTCTTCTTCAGATGAGGAGACAGCTTTTGCCTTCAAGGCACGAGTTCGCCCATAGTTTGGACCGTAGATATCTCTTTTCTCAGAAAGCTGAAACTCATGTGTGTTGAGCCTCTCAAGTATGTCAGACGGATTGAGTGTCTTGAAATCAGGACGTTCTTGAATCATCAGGGCTACGCTGTCAAACGAACTATCAAGTGATCTCAGTAGTGTCTTGACGACTTCATGTTTGGTGATCTCAGTAGCGCCGAGGGCTTGAAGCTCATTTGTGATGTCAGTGAGTCGGTCAAATGTGAGCTGGACATTCTCATTGTCATTTCGCTTGAAGCGGTTGAAGAGGTTGTGAAGGACACTGATTCTCTGATCTCTCTGGGTTGAGACGCCTTCATTGACCTTGGAGAGCCAGTCCCAGACCAGCTTAGATGTTTCCAAAGCACTCACACGGCCATACTGTCCTTTGGTCAGATGACCACAGATGATATTCTTGGCAGTAGAGTCCAGTTGAACGAACTTCTTGACATCAGCAGCAGTGACACCTTCTCCAGCCTTGGGAATGTCGTTCTTGATGACATACCATAGGTCGACGTCAATGGCTTCAAGATGCATGCGCATCTTATTCTTCCAGTAGGGATATTCAGTTCCATCGAAGACGGGGCACGCAGCGGAGACTTTAATTATCCCTGCAGTCGACATAGCTAAAACTCCAGGTGGTTAAACCGAATCAACAGAGCAAGGGAGCACCTTGTTCTAATACCAATTGAAAGTGCGTTATATCGACTAGAGGGGGGGTGAATAGGCGATTTTTATGAAAGTCTTCATCACACAAGAAGAGCTCATCTGGCAGGGCACGTGCGTCCTAAATGGAGTTTTAGCTATGTCGACTAAAGGGTCAGGGCATTAGTACCGACCCTTTAGTCCCGGTTCCAGAACCGGGACTAAAGGCCCTTACGAACCGGGACTAAATGCCCTTTTTCTACCAGTGGTCGCGCCTCCATTAGCCTCGGCGCCACCTGAGCCGCCGCAGCCGCCCACCTCCACCAACCAGCGGCCTCCATGCGTTGCAGCCAACCCTCCATCGCCATAGCCCGCGCGAGGCCCGCGGAACCCAGATCGGGGCCCGTCGGAGCCCATCGGGGCTCAGACGAGCCTGCAACCACTCCGCTGCCATCCCCGTCGCTTCCCACCTCCCACGCCCAAGCTCGGCCACGCGCATCAGCTCGACCTCGTCGACCGGTCGCTGGACCGTGCCGCCTCCCCGCGCCCCCACGCTGGACCTCACCATCATGCGTCACCGCCGCCTAGCCCCACTGGAGCCGCCCCGCAGCAGCAGCAGAACCCCGCTGCCCGAAGGTCGCGCCGCTGCCCTGCCAAATGTTGAGCCCCGTCGCCGTGAGCCGGCCTCCTCCTTGCCGTCGGCCCCGCCTCCGGCCAGATCCGGGTAGCAGCAGCCCGGTTCTGTCCATCCCCGGTCATTGGCTGCTGTCTCCGTCGCCGTTGGCCGCGCCATGGTCTCCTGTCTCGTGATGGCGCACGAGGGAGGAGCACGACCAGTGCCAGGGCCACATGGGTTGTGCCTTTGCAAGGCCCAGCTGGCCCCTCAGCTCCCTGGGCCGAAGCCCGTGAGGTGAAGCCCAGTCCAGTTTTGCCTCTGCGAATTTCATAGTCCTTTTCTCAAAACCTCATATATGCATCTTTGAGTGGCTCTATCTTTGTGCATGTGTGTCCTGTGGTGATGTTCCTATATAAAAATGTTGAGCTCTCTATGCTCTAGATGATGGTATAATTTTCATTTATGTTACTATTCATATTGATGCCTTAACCCTCGTTGCAAAAGTGCTAAATGCTATAATATGTTGAAGATTGTTGTAACTTGTCTATTTGTCTTTTTCATAGCATTTTGTGTGATTTTCTTTTGAGCATCATGTCACATGTCTTAAGAGCATAACCATGTCATCTTAAAGTGGTGCAATCCATTTATTTTGATATACCTTGTGTTGACTAGAACAAGCTTGCAAAGTGAGCTACTTGCTGTTGCTGATTTCAGTGACATAGTGTTTTCTGCTAAGTCTGAACATGCTATATTATGTTGCCATGTTAAACTTATGCTACTAGTGAGTCCATGTATAATCTGCAGATGCTCAGTAGGGATGTTTTGTAGTTCATGTTATTCTATATCCATAATTGCCCTTGTTTGCAATTATGTCTTGTTGTAGCTTATCATTACCATGCCCTAAAATTGCTAAATAATGTTTCTGTCAGCCAGTTATCAGTAAGTTCAGTTTTCCCATGTGAATAGCTAGTGTTCTATACATCCTATGACCATGTTCTTGCCATGAGTAGCTGAAAACATATGCCTTCTTGTCGTTGGTTGTATTCACATGGTATGATATGCTTTATGTTGAGTTAACCAAGCTTGCAAACATGTCTACTTGTCGCTGTTTCTGCCATGTCCACTAAATTCCACTCTGTAAATCCGTTATCATTTGCATTCTTGCCATCATGTTTTGAGCATGTTCTATTGGTTTCTACCAGTAGCTCAATGATCATGTTTTGTAGTGCTCTACCTGTGCATGCTTTCCATGCCCTTTGATGCCATGAAATGTTCCTATAGCATAAACTTTTGTTGTCTCAAAGAATGCATCATGACTCTGTTTTCAGCCTTACTCGTTTTTCACAAAGTCCGAGAATCTGTTATAACTTGCAATCTTGTCTTGATAAATGCCATTGATCTAGAGGTTATATGGAGATGCTTAGTAATCATGGTTTTCCATGTTTAACCTGTACTTTAATGCCATGCTTTTTTTCCTTGTTCTTGCCCCGTAGCATCATTGTTTCATGCCTCCAACATGTCAACATGTCATTTCTGCTCACATGTATGCCCTGTTTTTCACTAGGTCTTAATCTGTGTTATAAAGTTGCTTTTGCATTGATCTCATTGGATTGATCATGATGCCTATGAACTTGAACCTTGATATTATTTGAAGCATGTAATCTGTACTTTGAGTGCTCATCAAGTTTGTGTCCATATCTTTCCTGTAGCATATTGTTTCTTTAATTGCAAAGAGCCTAGTTATTGTTTGGGACAGTTTGTGTTTGAAACTTGTTTCGGGTATATGTGTTGAACCATGGCTTCGTTTGGAGCATGCTCTACATGGAAGTTGCTTTGTTTTGCATGTAGTTTCAACATGCCATGTTGCATCCATGTTTTGGAGTGTTGGTGATTGTGTTTTGCTTGCATTTGCATCAATGCCATGTTTAACTTGTTATGCTCATATCTACTAGGCTGTAGCTCCAAATTAAATGAACTTTATATGTAACTTGACTAGAAACACGCGTAGATCATCTTGGTACACTTTAACTTGCTTTTTAACAAATTTAACTTAGTGTTTTGTTTAAATCAGTACCAATTTCGAAATTTGCATACGAGGACTTACCGGAATTGTTATATGTTGATTCCGACCTCATTTAAACTTGCTTTGATGTGTTGTTCATGTATGCACCATCTCTTGCCATGAGTAGCATCATGTAGCCTTGTCATGCATCATACTTGGGTGAGGATCATGCCATGTTATGTGTTGTGTGTTTACCATGTTTTTTGCTTCTTTCTGGTTGTGCTTCTTCTCGATAGCCTCAGTTTCGTTGTGATCGTGAGGATTCATTCGTCGACGCTTGGTTCGTCTTCTTCATGGACTCGTTCTTCTTCCTAGCGGGATTTTCGGCAAGATGACCAACACCTTGAATCTCACTACTATCTTTGCAATGCTAGTTGTCTCAATGCTATCCCTATGTCGTGCTACCTACCACTTGTTTATCAAGCCTCCCAAATTGCCATGATAAGCCGCCTAACATTTTCTGCCATCCTAGCAAATTGTTGTTTGGCTATGTTACCGCTTTGCTCAGCCCCTCTTATAGCGTTGCTAGTTGCATGTGCAGTCGTAGGTTGTTCCATGTTGGGACATGTATGATAGAGGAAAAGGTGTCCCGTCTTTCGATGAGATGGTGGCTATCGTTTTAGAGGAAGTCGACTTTGACGGTCTGACTACGAACGTGCGAGGACGTCGCGCCTTAGCAATCGCTAAACCAACTCCGAGGGGTTATTGACCACGCCGGAGCACGATCAACCTGACCACGAGGGCCTGTTTCCTGCGAGCAAACGAATAACAAGCAAGAAACTGAGATTGCAATCTGGATATTGCGAATATAAGATGAAAGCTTTATTGATCAAGGTGGGGTTCTATGAAGTCGTAGTCTGGTCGTTGGACACAAAGGAAGTACGCGAAGTTGCAGCTATGGCGAACTTTTAATCTAAACAAAACCAAAAGTCTAAACGATGCCCTAAGGGCTGTATATATGGAGGAGAGAGGGCGAATTTCGTGGCCCTTGGTGGAGGGGATCGAAACCAACCCTAACTCTTGTTTCCCCACACATACGGACTCTAAAAACAGCCTATAATTAACTATTTCGATAATACATGGGCCTGGCCCAATAATAAGGTGACGCAGCACCTAGAATAGCCTTTGGACGAAATTTATGAAGTGGCATCTTGTATATTTCTTCCCATGCTTCATGCACTCATTATGGTGGCTTCAGAGTCCTGGAATCATCACTTGTAACTCCGTTCTTGTTCCCCTTGCGCATGCCATCATCTCCATGCTTGAACTTGCTCCAAGGTTCATCTTTCTTGTCCAGGCTAGGCCCTTCATTTGTAAGCAAAACAAATGTATCCAACTTAGGCAGCATCATATTCACATGAACATTAGAATCGTTACCAAGAAACAAAAGTACCTGATAATTCAATTGGCGTGCGCGAGCTCTAGTAATTGGTCCAGTATGTACAGCAGCAGGGGCTGTGGGTGTAACAATGGTATTGATGTCCTCATCATCCTCCCCTTCTTGAAATGAAGTCGTCCTCGACGAAAGTTCATCATCCTCACCCAAATAAGGCTTCAAATCTGCAATGTTAAAAGTGGGACTAACCCCAAAATCTGCAGGCAGCTCAAGTTTATATGCACTATCATTTATTTTCTCTAACACCTTAAAAGGACCATCAGCACGTGGCATTAGCTTTGATTTGCGCAAATTAAGAAATCTATCCTTACGCAAATGTAACCAAACAAGATCTCTAGGTGCAAACACAACATGTTTTCTACCCTTATCTCCAGCAAGTTTATATTTAGCATTCATACGCTCAATGTTTTCCTTAGTTAACTCAAGCATTTTTAAAATCAATTCAGCACGTTCTTTAGCATAAAAATTAACCTTCTCCGAAGATGGAAGAGGCAACAAATCAATAGGTGCACGAGGTAGGAAACCATACACAATTTCAAAAGGGCACATCTTAGTAGTAGAATGCAATGAACGATTATAAGCAAATTCAATATGAGGCAAGCATTCTTCCCACATTTTCTTGTTATTCTTCAAAACAGCCCTAAGCATAGTAGACAATGTTCTATTGACTACTTCAGTTTGTCCATCAGTTTGGGGGTGACAAGTAGTACTAAAAAGCAGTTTAGTCCCCAACTTAGCCCATAAACATCTCCAAAAGTGGCTAAGAAATTTAGTATCACGATCTGAAACAATAGTATTTGGCACACCATGCAAGCGAATAATTTCATGAAAGAACAAATCAGCAACATTAACAGCATCATCGCTTTTATGACATGGTATAAAGTGTGCCATTTTCGAGAACCTATCCACGACAACAAATGTGCTATCCCTCCCCTTATTTGTTTGAGGTAAACCTAAAACAAAGTCCATAGATATATCCTCCCAAGGAACACTAGGTACAGGCAAAGGCATATATAAACCATGAGGATTGAGTCGTGACTTAGCTTTTTGACATGTAGTGCAGCGAGCAACAAAACGCTCAACATCCCGTCTCATCTTTGGCCAAAAGAAATGTGTAGCAAGTATATCCTCCGTCTTCTTGACACCAAAGTGTCCCATTAATCCTCCTCCATGCACCTCCTGCAACAACAAAAGACGAACGGAGCTAGCAGGAATGCATAGCTTGTTAGCACGAAACACAAATCCATCGTTAAGAATGAACTTGTTCCAAGTTCTCCCTTCCTTACAATTCTACAATACATATTTAAATTCAGCACCATGCACATATTGATCTTTGATGGTCTCCAAACCAAATATTTTAAAGTCAAGTTGTGAAAGCATAGTATAACGACGAGACAATGCATCAGCAATAACATTTTCTTTACCCTCCTTGTGTTTAATGAAAGTCTCAATAAATTCAACCCATTTAGCATGTCTACGGTTCAATTTTTCTTGACTTTTAATGTGTTTCAAAGATTCATGATCAGAATGCATAACAAATTCCTTGGGCCATAAATAATGTTGCCATGTTTCTAAGGTCCGAACAAGAGCATATAATTCTTTGTCATAAGTAGAATAGTTCAGACTAGGCCCACTCAATTTTTCAGAAAAGTATGCAACAGGTTTGCCATCTTGTAATAACACACCTCCTAATCCAATTCCACTAGCATCACATTCAAGCTCAAAAGTCTTATTAAAATCGGAAAGTTGGAGTAAAGGAGCATGTGTCAACTTATCTTTCAATACCGTGAAGGCTTCTTCCTGTGCGGTACCCCAAACAAAAGGCACATCCTTCTTCGTAAGCTCATTGAGAAGTGCAGCAATGGTGCTGAAATCTCTCAGAAAACGCCTATAGAAACCAGCGAGGCCAAGGAAAATCCTCACTTGTGTGACCGTTTTGGGCTGCGGCCAACTCTCAATAGCTTCAATCTTGGCTTTATCAACTTCAATTCCATGTGGAGTAACAACATAGCCAAGAAAAGATACTCGGTCGATGCAAAACGTGCACTTTCCAAGGTTACCAAACAAACGTGCATCACGTAGAGCAATAAAAACAGCACGTAAATGTTCCAAATGTTCCTCCAAAGATTTGCTATAAATCAATATGTCATCAAAGTAAACTACCACAAATCGTCCAATGAAAGCACGTAAAACTTCGTTCATTAATCTCATGAAAGTACTAGGTGCATTAGTTAACCCAAAAGGCATGACTAACCACTCATATAATCCAAACTTAGTTTTAAATGTTGTTTTCCATTCATCTCCCAATTTCATATGAATTTGATGGTATCCACTACGCAAATCAACTTTGGAGAATATTGTAGAGCCACTCAATTCATCAAGCATATCATCTAGCCTAGGAATAGGATGACGATAACGAATAGTAATATTATTAATGCATCTACAATCGACGCACATACGTGACGTACCATCCTTTTTCGGCACTAAAATGATAGGAACAGCACAAGGACTAAGGGATTCGCGTATATAACCTTTGTCGAGCAGTTCTTGTACTTGACGCATAATCTCCTTCGTCTCCGCTGGATTGGTACGGTATGGTGCATGGTTGGGTAATGATGCACCAGGAATTAAGTCAATTTGATGCTCAATCCCTCGAATAGGTGGTAATCCTGGTGGCACGTCTTCTGGAAAGACGTCAGCGAACTCCTGCAAAATGTTAGTGACAGCAGGAGGCAAAGAGGAAGGCACGTCCTCGAATGAAAATAATGCCTCTTTGCACACAAAAGCATAGCAAACAGATTTGCTGAAATCTAGATCATCAATATCAGATTTTGTGGCAAGTAAACATGCACTTTTCAATTTAATTTCAGAAGCAACACTAGATGGTTTATTATTAGGTTTCATTTGTTGCTCAAATTCTTTTGCCACAATGTGATTTTCACTCTTATTTTTCTCCTGTTTTGCTTTATTAGCTCTATTAATATCATCTTACAAAATGGATTCAGGAGTCATAGGAAGCAAAGTAATATTTTTATCCTTATGAACAAGAGTATACTGATTGTTTCTACCATGGTATATAGAATTTTTATCAAATTGGCATGGTCTACCAAGTAATAAGGAACATGCTTGCATAGGTACCACATCACAATCAACATAATCAACATATGTAGAGATACTAAAATGCACACGAACAGTACGTGTTACCTTAACCTTGCCGCTGTTGTTGAACCATTGGATGTAGTAAGGATGTGGATGTGGTCTTGTGGTGAGAGATAGCTTCTCCACCATCTCCATGCTAGCCAAGTTATTGCAGCTCTGTCCATCTATGATGACGCAAACAGAACGTTCCTTCACAACTCCCTTTGTATGGAACAAATTATGCCTCTGATTTTGCTCAGCTTGTGTGACCTACACACTCAAAACACGTTGAGCAACTAAACATTCATACCTATCAGCATCTTCAGGAGCCATGTATTGTGTCTCATGATCAGAATCATCTCCTTCGTGTTCTTCACGTGTAATCAGAGCCAAAGTCTCCTCATCATAGTCACTAGCGGACTCATACCCATCATCCTCAGTAGCAATCGTCACACGCTGAGATTGGCATTCTCTCGCAAAATTTCCTCTTCCCTTACAACGACGACAAATAATATCACTTGTGTGCGTTGTTAATGCCATGGAAGAAGAAGAGCTCTGCGCAGGTCCGGCAGGTGTGCTCTTGGCAGATAGTGGTGGTTGTGCCTGCTTTCTTGTATCACGGCTGGAGGTGGCACCTGATGGAGGTGCTGGTGGAGTGGAAGTAGAGGATGCACGTGGTGTCCATGATGAAGATTGACCTGCAGAAAAGTTAGTTCGTTCCAATGCCTGTCGATCCTGCACTTCACGTTTAGCTTTACAAGCAAGATGGAATAAACGAGTGATATTGGTATACTCCTTATACTCTATAATGGTCTAAATCTCTCTATTTAATCCACCCATAAAACGTGCAAGAATAGCTTCATTCTCCTCAACAATACCACATCTAATCATGCCAGTTTGTAATTCCTGATAATATTCTTCTACAGAATTTTTTCCTTGTCTTATTCGCTGCAATTTTTGAAGTAATTCACGTTGATAATATGGTGGAACCCAACGAGTATGCATAGCAGTTTTCAAAGCAGCCCAAGTAGCTGGAATAGGATATAATCTACAATGTTCAGACCACCAAACACATGCAAAGCTAGTGAAAGCACAAACAGCAGCAGGAACACGTCTCTCCTCAGGATATTGTAAACATGTAAATCATTGTTCAGTTTCTAACTCCCAAGTAAGATATATATCAGGAACATATCTACCCTCAAATGGTGGAATATTCAATTTTAGTTTAGGAAGATGGTCATGATCTCGTACCTAAGGGTGAGCCCGACCATTGCCATTATTTGCATGTGGATGACCTGGTGGTTGCAGTGCTGGTGGTGGCACGTAGTTCTGATTTTGATTAACCTCATCCTCGTAATCTCCCGCAAAATCATCCTCCTCCGCATCAGCAGTAGGAGCCACAGAAGTATCAACAGCAGCTCCAACAGTTTGGCCAGGTGCAAGAGGGAGATGGCTCGCTCGGCGGAGGGCTGTTTCGCGATGTGGATGTAGTCGTCGTTGTTGTTGTTGTAGAGGTGCGTTAGGTGCAGCCGGTGGTGGTGGTGGTGGAATACGCGCGAGCAATTCATTAAACCTGTTATCTAGCTTTGTTTCGAACGTCTTCTCAATGCCATCTATCTTCTCCATGGCCTCTTCAAATCTGTTTAGCACATCTTGCACCTGTCCACTCATCATTTGCTGAAATTTATCATGCAACTCCTTATTCGTCATGTTCTCCCAGTTAGTCTCGTCGGCTTGTGATCCTGCCCTAGTTAGCAACAATAGAAACACACAAGAATATGATCCTACAGAATACTAACAAGAGGTGGTGGTGGACAATCACAAATCCGTCAAGCAAATCTCAAATTCTTACCAGTTCTTACCCAGCAGCAGGCGGTGATCGGCAACCGTCGTAGTCAAAACTCTCAAAGCTTGGATAGAGCGATTACCAGGGAGAGTCAAATGCACGACGTAGATGTATGTGGAGCTAGGAAGGCTTATAATATGGTAGCAAAAAGGGTCAGCAATAATCAATTCAGAGATGCAAAGTTGAATAAACGCTCAACGACGGTACTGTGCTGGTCCTAGGCCAGACCGTACTAGAGACGCGAGCCTAGAACACTAACAAAATCACGGCGCTGCACGTAAACAAGGGAGGAGCACACTCTGAATTTTTTTTTCTTTTTTTCACTTTTTTTCCTCTTTTTTTTTGCTCCACAACAATTTTTTTTCGAGAAAGTCCACAAATGTTCTAAAAACTGCCTAGCCAGAATTTTCCAGACTTAGTTCTTTTTTGAGTTTGGAACTACTTTTCTTCTGCGGGTGGCTCGAAAGTTGGGGAGTCCTACTTTGTCACGACTCGGGGTATCGCGTGATCTGGAACTCGAAAACAAAGCAACAAATACTGGACTCGGACTAGGACTGGTGGCGGAGATGAATCTGGTGGAATCTCGGTTTGGTGGCGGCGATGAATCTGGTGGTAATCGGACTGGTGGCGGATTTATGTTGCAGGTGAACTCGGATTGGCGTGATGGCGGCGGATATGTGGTGGCGTATATGGACTCGGATTGGTGGTGAATATGTGGTGGTGAATATGGTAGCGACGATGAAGTTGGTGTGGTGGTGGTATATGGCAGCAGCGATGATGATGATGCGGTGGTGATATATGGCAGCGGCGACGTGACAACCTGTGAACAGAACTCGAAACTCTAAAGGACTAGACACTAAGACCAGCAACTTGACACGATGATACAACCGCAAATTCAACAAAGAAAATACTGAAAAGTTTATGCAAAGGCTCAGATTGGTTCGGATAGGATGAACTAACCCTAATTTTTTGGCTTTTTCGTGGACTATAGGTACGAAGAACAGACTCGATCTAAACTACGAAAAACTGTAAAATCTCACCGAGCAACCTGGAAATCTGATACCACTTGATAGAGGCAAAGGTGTCCCGTCTTTCGATGAGATGGTGGCTATTGTTTTAGAGGAAGTCGACTTTGACGGTCCGACTACGAACGTGCGAGGACGTCGCGCCTTAGCAATCGCCAAACCAACTCCGAGGGGTTATTGATCACGCCGGAGCATGATCAACCTGACCACGAGGGCCTGTTTCCTGCGAGCAAGCGAAGAACAAGCAAGAAACTGAGATTGCAATCTGGATATTGCGAATATAAGATGAAAGCTTTATTGATCAAGGTGGGGTTCTATGAAGTCTTGGTCTGGTCGTTGGACACAAACGAAGTACGCGAAGTTGCAGCTATGGCAAACTTTTAATCTAAACAAAACCAAAAGTCTAAACGATGCCCTAAGGGCTGTATATATGGAGGACAGAGGGGGAATTTCATGGCCCTTGGCGGAGGGGTCCGAAACCAACCCTAACTCTTGTTTCCCCACACATACGGACTCTAAAAACAGCCTATACTTAAGTATTTCGAAAATACATGGGCCTGGCCCAATAATAAGGTGATGCAGCACCTAGAATAGCCTCTGGACGAAATTTATGAAGTGGCATCTTGTATATTTCGTCCCATGCTTCATGCACTCATTATGGTGGCTTCAGAGTCCTGGAATCATCACTTGTAACTCTGTTCTTGTTCCCCTTGCGCATGCCATCATCTCCATGCTTGAACTTGCTCCAAGGTTCATCTTTCTTGTCCAAGCTAGGCCCTTCATTTGTAAGCAAAACAAATGTATCCAACTTAGGCAGCATCATATTCACATGAACATTAGAATCGTTACCAAGAAACGAAAGTACCTGATAATTCAATTGGCGTGCGCGAGCTCTAGTAATTGGTCCAGTATGTACAGCAGCAGGGGCTGTGGGTGTAACAATGGTATTGATGTCCTCATCAATGTATATCTTGGGATATCACAATATCTCTTATTTAATTAATGCACATATATACTTGGAAAAGGGTGGACGGCTCGGCCTTTTGCCTGGTGTTTTGTTCCACTATTGCCGCCCTAGTTTCCGTCATACCGGTGTTATGTTCCTTGATTTTGCGTCCCTAACACGGTGATGGTTTATGGGCCCCTCTTGACATTTCGCTTTGAATAAAACTCTCCCGGCAAGACCCAACATTGGTTTTACCATTTGCCCAACATAATAACAAAACATGATATTAAATTTGACGCATAGGGAGTTAGCGCTACCCGAGGAGTAATTCAACATAATACAGGGGACCAGTGCTGATGGTGTTTGTCCCCAACAGAGCCACTTGTGGTGCCACCCCTTCACCCGGGGTTTTCGGTTGCCATACGTACTGCTCATCCGATCGTGGACTGAGACAAGATACACGTGGCCAGTATCAGGGTGTCGGCACTCTAGGAGGTCTTGGTGGACTTGTTTTACCATTGTCGAAATGTCTTGTGCACCGGGATTCCGAGTCTGATCAAGGATCCCGAGATGGAGGATTGTCTCTGCGGATCGTGAGCTTGTCATGGGCTAAGTTGGGACACCCTTGCAGGGTATAAACCTTCGAGAGCCATAGGTATTGTATGTGTAGGTTGATTTCCTGACTTGTGCTAAGTTGCTAAAATCTACCAAGACTTAAAATTGGGAAAAGGCTAGATTTTTATTTGGTCAAGTAGTCTAATCACCCCCCTCTAGACCTACTTTTGATCCTTCAAGTGGTATTAGAGCTTTGATCTCCATTTTCCTTGATTTCCATAGCTTTGGTGACCATAGCCTTGGTTTCACAACCTAGGAGAGTATGGCCTCTAGCGAGGGAAATTACCACCGTAGAGGTCCTTACTTTGATGGTACTAATTTTGCTAGTTGGAATCATAAGATGAAAATGCATATTCTTGGACATAACCCTGCCGTTTGGGCTATTGTGTGAATTGGTTTGCAAGCTGAATTCCTCGAGGATGGAAGAGAACCGAATTGTGAAGCGACCGCGGAAGAATTGAAGTTCTTGCAATACAATGATCAAGCTTGCGATATCCTCTTCAATGGATTGTGCCTCGAAGAATTCAACAAAATCAGCCACCTTGAGAATGCAAAGGAAATTTGGATATTTTGGTTGATATGCATGAAGGTCCCAAGTCCATCAAGGAATCCAAATTGGATGTGCTTCAAAGTTAACTTGACAAGTTCAAAATGAAGAATGGTGAAGGATTCGCTGAAATGTATTCTAGGCTTGCTCTCATAAAAAATGAGATTTCCAGCTTACGAAGCGAAGATATGACCGACAAATTCATCATCAAGAAGATCCTAAGAGCCCTGGATGGAAAATATGCCAAATTACAAAGATCTCAAGCCAACGAAAGTCAATGGTAGAATTGTTGCTCATGAGATGTCACTTAAGGATAAGAGCTTCACAACAAGTCTAGTGGTGCTTACAAAGCTTCATGTGATGCCCCTACAACATCAAGTGAGAAACAAGTCTTCAATGAAGAATTGAGCCTAATGGTGAAGAACTTCAACAAGTTCTTCAAGAGTAGAAGCAAAGAGAGAAGTTCCAAGTCAAGGTCCTACAATGACAAAAGATCTTCTACTTGTGATCGCAATTGCTACTATTGTGGAAGACCCGGACACTACTCTAGTGAGTGCACGGCTCCCTACAAAAGAAGAGAAGACTCACCTAAAAGGAGAAGTAAAAGAGAGGAATCACCAACAAGAGAGAGAAGGAGTAGAGATGATCGTTATGAACGAAGACCCTCTCGTAGAAGCAAGGATTCGGAAAGGAAGGACAAGTCATCGAGGAGCTACACAGGACGAAGACATCAAGCTCATGTTGGTGAATGGGTATTCGGTTCAGACTCCGACAACTACTTCGAGAAAAGTTATCACTCCGACTCCGAATATACTCAAGATGAAGGTGTTGCCGGTCTTACACTGGTGTCATCCAACTTCTATGATATATTCGACTCACCAAATGAAGGAATTGGAAGAAGCTTCATGGCTAAAGGCCCCAAGGTATCACACCCCGAGTATATTGATTTTAATAGTGATGGAGATGATTTGCTGGGTGATGATGATTTACTTGTTGACAACACTAGTGATGAAAACTATGATGAAATTGCTATTAATCATGCTAATCAAGATGAAACGAATGACAATGATAAGAAGGAGATTGAGCGTCTAACTAAAGAACTAAACACTCCTAAGTTATCTCATGATACTACCTTAGAGGATCATCGAGAGCTTTTAAAGACTCATGAGAAGCTACACTTTGAAAATCTCAATCTAAGGCAAGATCATGGGTTCTTAAAAGCAATCAATGATGATCTTCATAAGAAAAGTTCTTCTTACATTACCAAGCATTTACTCTTGTCTACTTACATGCCACAAGTAAATCTAGCGACAAGAGCAAGAAATATTCTTCTTCTAGTAGTAACAATAATCATGCTAAATCTAATATTGTTGCTTCTGTTAGTTCTCTTGATTCCACTAATGATTCTCTTAGCCAAGTTACACTTGAGCAAGAAAATAGCTTATGGAAGGGAATTATAGAGAAAGGTGTTTAGAAGAGCCTTGCCGGAAGTAAGCAATTTGAGGAAATTGTATGCAAGCAAGGAAGGGACCGAAAGAATCAAGGTGTTGGTTTTGAACGCAAGTTCAATGCCAATGGAGTTGAGTGGGAAGAAGATCAATACCCCAAGACAAAGTTTGTTCCCCAACAAGAGAAGTATGATCCCACTTATTTCAAGGGAACACAAGCTCAAGATGATCTTCCACCACAAGACCACAAGTCAAAAGGCAAGGACAAGCTTCAAGAAGAGATTGATTCATTTGAAGAATCTCCAAAGGCCTTGGTCAAGTGGGTTCCCAAGACTACATCAAGTTCTACTACGTCAAGTACGACTACAACTCCAAGGATTCCCATCAAGTTGATGTGGGTCCCAAAGAAGAACTAGAGAGTTCTTGAGGGTGACTTCGCCAACATACTTCACTCATATTCATTTTGGCAAGGACAAGAGCAATCAACTTTCATATCATGCACTAGTTCAAGGAGTCACAAACCCTCTTGTTGGTAAGATAAGGGACAAGGTAACCTAATGCTTTCATGGAAAACATCATATGTGTACTTCACTCTATGTCTATGGATATCCGTGTATGTTCCATGTGGGACTAACCCATGTAGGTATTGGAAGTGAAACTCACTCCAATGGAATGCTCCAAATGATCTACATCAACATTGAGCATCCACATCTTCAACATCTACATGAAGTCATCATCGACAAAACCCAAGGTTAGTTCATCCATCTTAGGGGGGATATCACATCTAGGGGGAGCTTTTCTCTAAGAATTGAGCTAAAGCAACTCTAATGGTGTGAACACAACAATGCTTTATTTAAAAGTGGTAACCCAACTTGTTCTTAAACGATGAGTATGACCTATGATCAAATGTTCTCATTTGACTCCTCAGTCGATATACTCATATATAGATGACCTAGTCATCGTCAATTGCTTGATAGATGCTAGAGTGTTTGTGCATGCTTCGCCACATATTTCATTTGCTATCTTATTGTGTGAGCATGTTGGTTGCATATTTTTCTCCATTCAAGGACATCCATTTGTTGCTTTGATTTTTTGGTCTTTCTTTTTGCCAAATGGATGGACAAGAATGCCTAAGAACTCCCTCTAGCTATCTATGCTTTTCTCGTCTCAAACTATATTCATGCTACATCACAAAGTTTGGTCAAGTCAAATTCGGACCCTCTGGGTGAGGAGCACCCGGAGCCACCGGTTCGACAAGGGCTTAAACTTCCAAAACCTCTTAATGGCTTTCGCTCTGACCGATTCACTCCTTTCGGTCTCACCAAAATCATTGAGTTGTTCTAGGTTTTCACCTCGGTGCGACCGATTAGAACAGTTTGGTCCCACCGAGTTGGAGTAACCGCTTGCGATTCTGCATCTCGGTGCCACCAGGTCGTTCCACTCGGTCACACCGATAGTGACTCAGTACATATACTCCGTGGGTTGAATTTTGGAAATTTCTTCAAACATCCAACCGCGCCTACCCGGCTCTGCCGCTCTCCTGGTCTCCGGATAGTCTCCATTGTCACCAGCATCCTCCCACCGCTAGTATCCACCGCCGTCAATGGGAATCTCCACCGCCTTTCTCGCCGTAGCGAGTTCGTCGCTGAGTTAGGGTGCAGACTGGATCTCTTTGTGCGTTCTTTAACTCTGATTCTTACACAAAGATCAATGCCATGTTTCTTGCCACGATTGAGATCAAACTACCCACCTAAAACTTCCTCTAGAATAGATTTGCTGCAAAAACTTAGGGTTAGGTTTCCGCCGAACTCATCTCAAACCGACCCATCTCAAGATTTCGGTCTCACCGATTTCCCCAAGCCATTGCACACGTACTACTCGGTCTGACCAAAGTGTACGAATCGGTGTGACCGAGTTCACTTTCGCTATGAAACCTAGCATCTTGGAGTCACCGAACTACATTTCGATCTAACCGAAATTGTATGTTTAGACTCTAAAGTTGCTTTGGTGTCACCGAGTTTGTCATATCGGTAGCTCCAAAATGCTTTCTGCAGAAAACTAAAATTAAGTTTTGTCTCAGCTTTTTGCAAGAATAGCTGTGCTTTGTGATGCTCATCTACTCTACCTATACCTATATATTCATAGGGCCAGTTTTAGCCATGTCAGAAAATAATGATAGTCAGAACAGGTCAGAGGAGCAGATGAACCTTAGTGAGGGCACTAGTCCCTCCAACATCAAATTTGATGAAGGTAGCAGAAGCATCCCGAGCAATTTGCCTAAAGCTAAAACAAGGACAAGGAAGAAGAGAACCTCAAATTCTAAAGATGAGGACTTTTTGGTTCATGAGGAGGTCACCTCAAAGAAGAAAGTGCCCACAAAGGAGCAAGATGCTGCTGCTGCCATCAAGGCTGGTATGCACAAGAAGGCTCCTGCCAAGAGGAAGCCAATCTCAAAAGCCAGAGCCTCCACTCTAGAAACCATGGAACCAAGAGAGGAAGAGGTTGCTAGATGAAAGAAAAGGAAGGACAGAGTCAAGAAGGCAATGGCCAAGGTTATTGTAAAACCTTCCATGAAGAGAGAGTCTGATGAGGAACAGCCAGCTGCACCAGCTCCAATGTCTCAAAAGCTCATGGGGGATGCTATCAAGTCTGGGGTTGCTCCATCTAAGCCTAAGACAGCCCCCAAGCCTCCAAGTCAAGCTCAAGACCCAAAACCTTCTGCACCCAAGAGATCCACCAGGAACATTTCAGCTGCAGAGAAGAACAAGGCCCCAGTGCCTGAAGTTCAAGAAGATGAGGAGGAGCAAGTGCTCAGAAAGCTAAAACCCAGGATCCTAGATCATGATGACAATCATCAAGTTGCTGAAAATATGAAGTTGAGAAAGGATGCAGGTCTCAGATTGTGGAGACTGTAAGGAGAAGAACTATTGTTGATTATCGCTTTCACACCAATGAACAACAAGATTTCTATGAGACAGTCTTGTTTGACAAGAAGCCCATTATCAGTGACATGAGATGGGTTGATTGGACTTACATTGATGACAATGAGGATTACTTTCCAGGAGTTCATGAGAGTGTCAAAATGAACGGTGTTGACACTTTTGTTGGTCAAAAGTTGATGAAATGGAACGATGAAATGATTATGCATTTCTATTGGACTGCTCATTTCTATCTAGATGGCAAGATAGTCGGGATGATTGAAGGGACAAGATACCAATCGTCAATTGCTGAATGGGCATGTTGATCAATGCCCTTGAAGAAGCTAAAGATGACATAGATGTGTACGCCAAGCCCAGTAAGGATCACAACTCCATGGCTCACATCTACAAGCAAATTCCTGATGATGCTCTGGAAACTCATAAGTTTGGATCCATCTATTATCTACTGTCAGGTCTAACCACGATGGACACTATATTGAGGCACACTCTGTTTCCCAAGTCAGGAGATCATAGGATGATCTGTGGTCACTCAATCAACCTTCTTCATATGTTTGATGTTCTAGAGAAGTTCAAGGTGATGAGTTTGATTGTCAAAACTGTGAAGAGAATTGATGCTGATTAGAAGTGTAGTGACACGATCCCAATGGACCATAGTCTCTGTGCTTAAGAGTCATCCCTGGATCGTTATTGCTGACACACACATTACTCGAGGATTTATTGCAGAGTTCAATCACACACTTATTACAACGAATGTCTCAATAGAGTAATTATTACAATAATATGGCTGAAGGCCATATAAATAAGATAACTACGGAAGCTTCGAAGATAAATTAGTCCATCCAACTCCACGGCAAAACTGAGTGCATGACAACGACCTATCGCACCTTACTCTTTGTCTGAAAACTCTGCAACATGATACCTTGCAGCCATGTAGGTCAGCACATGGAATATGCTGGCAAGATAACACTATAGAGCAATGAACAAATAACAATTATTACTACATGCATATTTGGCTGGTGGAGGCTCTATGGTTATCATTTGCATAAAGCTAATTTTTTCCTACAACAAAGGAATATATTTTATTTAACTACAAAGTTTGATGACATTATTGAGGAAGTACCCCCAACTCAATCCCAAATTAACATTAATAACCCAACAAATTCCTTAAGTAAAGTGATGAGATCAAAACAATAATTCAAATACTAGATACTCAAGATGTCCATAACCGAGGACACGGCTAACCATGATTAGTTTATACACCCTGTAGAGGTTTGCGCACTTTTCCCCACAAGACTCGATCTCCTCCATTGTATTTCTCACACTACATGATGTTTGAGAAACAGATGACCGAGACACAGTCTTCCGAAGAGGTCTCCTTAACCGATAGATAGGTTAGTACACCTACAATTCCCCTACATCTGCTAGCCTATCATGGAAAGGATTCCCACAACTTACTCAACTATGCTAGAGCCCATAATGGCTTGTGGCTGCACATGGAAGTTTCTATCATGAATAATCTTATGATCCCTTTGAGCCTGGGTGGCACTCCATAGGATGATCACACGGGTTCCCCGGGATCTCCTAGGACAACACTGGATTCCCCAGGTGCCCGCAACCAATCCACCCAGATGTGCATTGACGTAACCACCTTAAGTTTCCCTTAGTTATAAATAACACTCGCATCTTTCATGAATCTCACATACTAATCCCCGCCTACGAGCATAGCAAAGTAGTGCCAACATAATGCAATAATATCCAGGGTTTAATATAAGACAATAGGTTCATATCTCATCAACTACTTCTCAGTACCCACATGTTATCAAAATCCTACTCACGCAATGTTTGAGGGTTTGAAACTAATTCATAAAACTGGGTAAATAAGGGATATGATCAAAGTGTTACTTGCCTTGCTGACGATCGGTATACCCTAGAGATTCGTAGTAGCAAGCCTCGCATTCCGGAAACTCTATCATGAACAAACAATAGCTTACATAAGCACTCAAGCATAAGTTGTAAAGGTAAAACCAAAAGAAAATATCTAAATAGGAAGTTCAAGTGAAGAGCTTTGATTTGCAGAAAGAATCACTCGAATCGAAGTTACGAAACTCAAATTATGATCAAATGAAGTTCAAGTTCAAATATGCTTGAAACCAAATTTTAAATTTTCAAAATCATGTTCAAGTTGTTTATCTGGACAGAGGGTATCAAGATGAAGAAATTGGTATTGGTTTCACTGGATTTGGATAAAAGAGCAAAAAGGAGTTAGGGTTTGAAGACTAGGGACTAATCTGCGATGAAACTAATTATGGATAGGTCCCTTGCTGAAAATTAAACTAAAAAGAAAAATCTAACGAATGAACGTTCGCTAACAGAAACTAAAGAACGAATTCGTTCGTTTAGACAATGAATCGGGTGAACATTCACTAAATAACATAACCTAAATAATAAACCATTCTAATACGCAAAACAGAAAAAAAAACCGAGGCAGGTTTTGAGGTTTTATACCGGTACGGGGAAAAAGACCGACGGCGGCGGCTACTCCAGCGAGGGCGGCAGCGGTGGGAGGCGGCGGCGGCTAGCAGCGGGAGGCGGCGTCGGCAGCGGCGTGCGGCGGCGCGGGCGTGATGACGGCAGCGGCGTACGGTGATGCGACAGGAGGAGGCGGCGGCGCGGGTGGCAAGCGGCAATGGCGGGCGGCGGTGTCGGCTTGGTGAGGAGGAGAGTGGGGCAGGGTGGGGAGTATATAAAGGGGGTCGGGGAGGCGGATCCGGCTTGGGGGAGGGGCAAACGACGGCGGGGTGTAGTCGGACTCCAAGTGGAGTTCGGCGGCGGCGGCGGAGTGGGTCCGCTCGGGACTCCTCCCAAGTCGGCGGTGGAGGCGACGCGAGCTGGGCCTCGGCCTGGCTTCGGCTGGGTCGGCCCATTCGGGGCGCAGATTTTTTTAAAATAATTTTACCATAGAAGAAAAATATAAAATAAAATAATTAAAAATCCTAAAATTCCAAAAATAATTTTCTCAGTCCTCTCCTAATATTTTTCTGGGCTAAAATGCAAAATTTCCCTAATTTAACCAAATAAATATCAAATAAAAATTTAAATAAAATATATTTTTATTCAAAAATAAATTTCCATTATTTCCTCTATTTTGAAGAAGTCATATTATCCTCTCTCATTATTTTTCTATTTATTTGGAAATAATTAGGAAAATAATTTCAAATAAAATCACTTTGATCCAAATTACTAACTTGGAAAATTCAAAATGGAATTTTATGAAAACCTCCATCTCTCTCACATGGTCCTTGAGTTGCTTAAGGTCTTCTAGGATCAAAATGTCCAATTAAACCAAATTCAAAATGCTCAAAATATGGATGCATATGATGACCTAATGATTAACTTCCGAATTGAAAATTGGGATGTTATAAGAAGAGATCATGTGGATATGCCCCTCACATTCAGATGCTAATCAACTCCAAGATGGGGATAGGGACATATCATCTTGACTGAGAGCATCTCCCCCTGAGGCCGGAATTTGAGGACAATGTGGTTGTCATGGATGCATCACATCCTACTTCTATAGAGGCTCAGGAGAAGCAAGAGAAAGCAAAGGAAGGAAAGACTTCAACAATGCCAAATGCTTCAGTTGTCAATCTCAAGACCAAGCAAGATCAACTCAGTTATCTACTTGAGGCAACCGTGAGAATAGAGAAAGTACTAGCCACCCTATCTCGAAATCAAGAGAGCCTTGAGAGGATCTTTGAGACGAAACTTCATGATCTAGATGTGAAGGTCACCGAGATTCAGACCAATGTTGAGAAGCTCCAGGAAGAGGTTGACGACAGGAGTGAAAAATCTACCACTGATGGTTTCCAGAGAGTGCCAAGGGCACAAAGGTCTATAGTTGTGCCAGTTGTCAGAGACTCCAGAGCTACTACTTTAGCACCTGCAGCAACTGCCATCGTTGTACCTCCAGTTGCAACTCCTCCAGCTCCTCGGACATCTTCAGAAGCATTTGCAGATGTTGTCCTCTCCACGCCATCTACCCACACCGGAGATCATGCCTAGAGTGCCCCTTAACACTAGGCATTTTCGAGCTTTTTGGTAACTTGTTGCCAAAGGTGGAGAAAGTGTATAGATCATTTGGCTTAGAGAGAGAGAGAGTGTGTGTTTTGCCTTTTTTTGCTTCTCTTGCTACTTGCTATTTGATTGTGTGCTTGGTACTATTTGTGCCTGTGTGTGAGATACTCTTATGATCATGTGTTTAATCATATTATACTTTTTGTGCTTGGTGATGAGTGCATGTTCTTTATATCCTATTATTTTGAGAACTCCACCAAGATGTATGTGACATGGAAGAGTAATCCATGATCCTAATTGATTGTGCATTTGCATTCAAAACAAAAATTTAAATAATGCACAAATTTAGGGGGAGCTCTTGCTTATCACATACTTCTCAAAGCGACGATGTATTTCATTGATATTATCATTTGTCGAAACTTTGATCTATATGTTGTCATCAATTACCAAAAGGGGGGCAGATTGAAAGTGCAACTAATCCCCGGGTGGTTTTGGTAATTCATAACAACATATAGCTCATTGAAGTAATATCTATTCAAGTAAAACATTTCAGAAAGTTCAATGAATGGGATGGCATGGACTAGAGATGTGGACCCTTCAAAATGCTAAGGACAAATATTGGGAAAAGATCAAGACTCTTCATTTCTATTTTAGTGATCCAAGATCACATTGAGTCCATAGGAAAAGCCAATACTATTAAAAGGGGATGAGGTGTTGCTTAATGGTCTACTTGCTCAAAATGCTTAGTGATATGCTCCAAACCCCTCAACCACTTTCTCAATTCCAAATATGTCCAAAACCTAAAGTCAAACTCGGCCCCACTGATTAGATCTATCGGGAGCCACCAAGATCCTTTGACATAGCCACTTCCAGAAACCCTAGACAATTCGGTCTCACCGGTCGGTATCTCGGTCTCACCGAGATGGCAGTGCAAACTCTCTGTTTCCCTTCGGAATGTTTAAGTATTACAAAAATGGGCGATCGGTCCCACCGAGTTTGCAATGCAAACTCTCTGTTTCCCTTCATAATGTTTTGGTCTTACCGAAATGAGAAATCGGTCCCACCGAGTTTGCCTGACCAACTCTTTGGTTTGCTCATTGCTGAAATCGCTCTCACCGAGTTCATGCAATCGGTCACACCAAGATGAGGTTTTGCCCTAACCCTAGCACATTGGTCCCTCCGAGTTGATCATGTCAGTCCCACCGAGATTCCTAACGTTCACATTTTGAACTGAATCGGTCTCACTGAGTTCCCCTATTCGGTCTTACCGAGTTGGGTCAATTGTGTGTAACAGTTGGATTTTGTGTGGAGGCTATAAATACCCCTCCACCCCCTTCTCTATTCAAGAGAAAGCCATCAGAACATGCCTACACTTACACTAGTAATTTTCTGAGAGAGAACCACCTACTCATGTGTTGAGACCAAGACATTCCAATCCAACCATAAGAATCTTGATATCTAGCCTTCCCCAAGTTGCTTTCCACTCAAATCATCTTTCCACCATAGCCAAATCTATGAGATAGAGTTGAGTGTTGGGGAGACTATCATTTGAAGCACAAGAGCAAGGAGTTCATCATCATCACACCATCTATTACCTTTTGGAGAGTGGTGTCTCCTAGATTGGTTAGGTGTCACTTCGGAGCCTCCGACAAGATTGTTGAGTTGAACCAAGGAGTTTGTAAGGGCAAGGAGATCGCCTACTTCATGAAGATCTACCCAACTGAGGCAAGTCCTTCGTAGGCGATGGCCTTGGTGGGGTAGACAAGGTTGCTTCTTCGTGGACCCTTCGTGGGTGGAGCCCTACGTGGACTCGCGCAACCGTTACCCTTCATGGGTTGAAGTCTCCATCAACGTGGACGTACGATAGCACCACCTATCGGAACCACGCAAAAATTCTCTGTGTCTACATTGCGTTTGCCTTCTCCAAACCCTTCCCTTTACCTTCATATACAATGTTTTACTTTCCGCTGCTACACTCTTAGAATTGCATGTGTAGGTTGATTGCTTGACTTGTGCTAAGTTGCTAAAATCTGCCATGACTTAAAATTGGGAAAATGCTAGATTTTTATTTGGTCAAGTAGTCTAATCACCCCCTTCTAGACCTACTTTGAATCCTACACTTCTCCCAGGTTCAATATTGATAGTCTTGGAGCAAACTTGCTCTTCCTTGGACTAAACTATCCACTGATGGTGAAAGGAGATTTAGCTATTGTTGGCACAATGTTACTACCATTTATGAGAAGCAATTGTATCTATACCTCGGCCATTGCTATGCTCCCCTACCCTGGCTACCGCAATATACGTCCTGATATAGGACGCTTCATCCTGGATGCTGATTCTTGTGTTGGTATGGAGATTGACAATAGTTGGCCCATCCCAGAGAATCACTTCTGGTTGAAAGCAAGCATTTCCAATGCCAAGGATTGGTTGGGCTGAAGTTTATTTCATCGCTTTGTTATTTGTTGCGTGAGAAAAACTTTAGTATTTATAATGTATCCTCATTGTCGTTGTAGGTTGATGACCTGTTGTATGTAAAGCTAAATGATATGCCTGTGATAAACTTACTAAATTTATGAATGGCTTTCGAGTCGCTTCTCAGAGTGGGTGCTGCGATGAGGCAAAAATAAATATTCCCGAATACATAATTGTACGTGCATTGCAACAGGTCATCAGATGAGTCCAATCAACAATAATACTACTGTTTGTACTAGCTTCACATGCTTCGCGCATCGGGTGGGTGTTTTTACTGTAGCTGCGAATCCCATCATCCTAGGCCCTCGAATGAGTCCAATCAACTGTAGAAATTGCATTCTGATGCGTGGGTTCAAACTTTCAAAACTACTGCACTATCTCTACATCTACGTATATGCAATACAACAAGTTTTAAACTTGAGACCAGCCATCCACCCTCATAAATAATACTTTTTAACCTAGCACAGACTCCAGGAAATTTGGCCATAGTGTGAAGTGGGCCATATGTTAATGTGTTCGCTTATACGTAACCACCACCTCGAATCCTCGATATATAGTAGGGTGGCATGCGCCAGAACAAGCATTCATGTCCAGGAGTACAGCACACGCCACCAGCACGACTTCCATCTGACACCATATTTCTTGGAGTCTGTGCTACAACTATCTCTTCAACATGCTTGTTTCTCTAACTCAGCCATCGCGTGGCGGGCAAGGTGGGGGTTTGCCGATAGTTGGTTTCCTCAGCTGTTGTCCCACTTTTAAGGCCAACCACTACAAAAAAAGACACATCCGTGACATTTTGGGCCGAACAATTTTTTTTCTGTCATGCTTATGACACTTCTATGACGATAATTGTGACAAAACCTGGTATCATCATAGATGTCGTGGGCTCCTACTTCTATGACAAAAAATCATGACAGAAAATGGGCTTTTCTTCCTGGGCGGGCCGGAGACGCAGCTGCATGACATTCTTTGGGCCGTCCATGACGAAAAAAATCATGGTAGAAGCGAGGGCGAGGAAAATATCGAGGACTTCCCGGTTACGGTGGGTGGTTGGGGGCCGAGCGATGCACGGAGGTTTGCGTGTTTATCTCGTACACATACGCGCGTGTGTGCGAGGCATTGCGCTCTAACTAAACTAGAGCGAGGCGTTGGGCTCTAACTGAACCTGAGCGATTGCACTAGCTACGTTACTGAACCCTGATCGATCCCTTGGTGTTAACTGAACCCGAGTGATTCCTTCACTACTGTTGCTAACTGAAGCCGATCGAAGCTGCCTCTTGATGAACAGTTCTAGGTGGGGGTTGGATTAACAGTTCCCGGTGAGGCCTCGGTAAACAGTATCCCATGGTAGTAGAGGTCGTTGCCGCTAGATGAAGAGGACCCCGATCGAGGAGGCGTGGGGGTGGATGAACAGTAGCCGGTGGAGAGACCCCGTACGTGGAGGGCTGGTTGAATAGGACCCCGTGGAGGGGCTAGTTGAATTGGACCCCATGGAGGGCTGGTTGTACAGTAGCCAGTGGAGGCTGGATGAATAGGACCCCATGGAGGTCTGGATGAACATTAGCCGGGGAGGCTGGATGAACAGGACCCCATGGATGAACAGTAGCTGGTGGAGGCTGGAGGAAGTCAACGATGGATGAATAGTAGGAGGTGGGGGCTGGAGGAAGTCGATGGTGGATGAACAGTAGCCCATGGAGTCCCATTTTGCGCTATGCCACACCCCTCCCGATCAACAGGAACCAGTTTCGACCGTAGGCGCTCCAACACTAGTCCATTTCCTCCTTTTTGCGGTACGCCGCACCCCTCTCGATCAAAAGGACCCCGTTTGGACCGTACGCGGTCAAACACAAGTCTGTTTCCTCCGTTTTGCGATACGCCAGATTCTTCCTGATGAACAGGACCCCGTTTCGACTGCACGCGGTCCAATAGAAGGCTCGTTTCCCCCGTTCTACGGTACGCCAGACCTCGTTTCGGCTGTTCTGTCCAAGCCGGTTGGCTTCCAATGAACACGATCTATTCCGTTGCCTCCCGATGAACACGACACATTCCGTTGCCTCCCCATGAACATGACGCAGTTTCTCCATTCCGACCCAGCCGGTTGGCTTCCGATGAATAGGATTAGTCGCTGCACGCATTAGAGACCCTGCCCGTATGTACGTACGTAGCCATATTTACTATCTTGCAGCGTGGCCGTACGTACATGTACATGATATAGACGGGACTGCATGACATGCTACGTCGGGGCCTCTACTTCAACATGTGTCACTCCTTACTCGGCCATGGTACATCGCTACAGAGACACCAATCGACCGCTATGTGCATACATGTTCGCGGTCGGGCAGATAACACTACCTTCGCTTCCGGTAGATGGTGGGTCCCAGCTGCCATGCGGTAAGAAGGCAGTTCATTCCGTGCGAAGATAAAGCTGGTGGGTGCTAGTTATCAAGGGGGAACATTTTTTCGCGAAATACAGAGGTGCTTCCCGTAGGCCCGAGGTGTTGGGTGGAGGAATCATTATTTTGCGCGTAATAAGGAGGCACTTCCTTGCGTGCGGCCATGGACCCAACTATCAGCCTCTCCACTTATAGTCCTCTTCTGAAGGCTGTCGTTCATCGACCATGTTGACGACGGTGTACTGCCCGAGAGCACCAAGGTGGTGGACGACGGCGCGACCTAGGAAGGGAATGACCCGGAGCCGGGGAATACGCAGCAGTGGATGCCCACGCGGAGGGGAGTATGAGGGTTGACTGCTTCGGCTGCGGTTTGAGGCGGTCGTCTCCGGAGAATAACAGGGGGTGTGGGTGAGTAGAGGGAAGGCCTAGCCAATAGCAGTATGGTCGGGCGGTGAGGCCTGCGCGGCAGCACAGCCGGCCACGGGAGGCTAGAGCTGGCAGTACGGTGGGCGCAGGTTTGGGCGATTGGAGCAACAAGAGCAGAGGTTGAAGACACAACTTGGCTGTTGGATTAACATCGAACGGTCAGTGCAACTAGAATCATTTATTGACTAAGTTGACAAAGCCCAGTGTACGTGTTAACTTAGTAGGCCCACAAGTCAGCCTCAAAATCTGGTGGGTCCCAGCTAGCAGGGGAATCAATTTTTTTTCGCATAATAAGGTGGCACTTCCTTGCGTGCGAAGGTGTTTTCTGGTTTTTTTATTTCTTATTTTTCGAGTTAGAAAAAAAGAAAACAATTTAGGATCTTCGGTAAAATCTAAATTTTCACGAAAAGGATCATAACAAAGCTGGTGGGTCCTAGCTAGGGAGAGGAAACTTTTTATTTCCACGTAATAAAGGAAGCACTTCCTTGCGTGCAAAGATGCAGCCGGTGGGTCAAACTTGGCAGGGGGAGAAATTATTTGTTATCGCATAATACGGGCACTTGCTGCGTGCGGCCATGGGCCATGTGGGTCCCTACTGTCAGCCAATCCACGTACATGCCTCATACGATGGCTGTCGTTTGTTGATAAAGTTGACCACACCGCGTCGAGAGAACCAACATAGTGAACGATGGCGAGTATTATGAATGGAACGACCCAGAGCCAGCCAAGACACAAAAGTGGATGCCCACATGGAGGGGAGTATGAGGGTTCACTAGTTTAGCTGCGGTGTGAGGCTATCGTCACCGGTGAAGAACATGAGGTTTTGGTGAGTAGAGGTATGGCCTGGACGGCATTTGGAAGTAGAGGGGGCCGGTGAATCCTGCGCGACAGCGCAACCGGCCACGGGAGGCGGTAGCGCGCGGTACCGCCGGCGGTGGTTTGGGCGACTGAAGCAAGAATATTCAAGATTGAAGAAGCACTACAGCCGTTCGATGGACATCCAACCGCCACTGCTGCTAGAATCGTGTCTTGACTATAACTTTACAAAGCCTTTCATACACCTTAGTAGGCCCACAAGCCTTCTGTATGCGTCACAAACTATAATTCTCAAAACAATAGTACGACCACAAGTGAGCATCACATTTGTGGTAGAGAACATATCGCCCATTTGTGATTTGTAATAGTGTACAACCCATTTTTAATTCTAATGGAATTTACTACAAACCATTTACAATATGTTAAAATTACATCCCATTTTTAGTGAAAAAATAGTAGGGCCACAAGCCAGGACAACGATTAATAATTTTAACCAACCTCTGAAAACAGAATTCAACCAAAAATCCCACATTTTGATGGGATCGAAAAAACATTTATCACAAAATTTCGAGTCAGATTAAATATAATTTCAAAATTAATTTCTATTAGGTAAAAATCTAAAGAAATACTACGCGCGCAATAAGTAATGAAATTAAAATTTCCAAATTCAAACAATAATAATTTTGAAAGTAATTACCTGTTTGGTGCGTTTTTGTATATTTACAGCCTAGTTTTTATAATTACATCCCATTTATTATCTCTTAAAGCCCATTTTCTTGTTAGGCCTAATGCATCCCTCACAGGAAAGATTTACAGCCCAGCGGGGCGGAGAATAACAAGTTGACCTGGGTTGGGTATTCCGCAAAAAAAGTATAGCTGGGCTAGCCATTTTCACCTTGAAAACATAATATCTAGGCTGGATATTTGGTCGACATAAAATAATAGGCTGGGCTAGACGGGCCACAGCCTGCCTAGTTGATACGCTACTCCTCTAAAAAACAACAAAAACATCGCTCAAGAAAAACTCCGCTTACACCTAAAAAAACAAATACTGCTCGAGCTGTTGGGTCCCAACTGTCGCTCGCTCCGTGTAATTCTATCGTTTATTAACTATTTAAGTTGACGATGGTGTGGGACCGTGATGTCAGGAAACCAGGTGGAAGCAAAAAAATTATAGTTGTATATAATAAGGAGGAACTTGCGTACGTACGGCTATGGCCCTAGTGGGTCCCTACTATCATCCAGTCCAAATAAAGTCATCTTCTGATTCCTCATGTTCGTGGACCATGTTGACAATTCTCGGCGCCATGGCAAGCGTGAAAACTCGAGGGACGACGAAGAGGGCCTCGCGGGCCCTACGAATGGTCTGATACAGCACCCACTGCTCATTTAGGAAGCCAGGATCATCGGACACCTATGAGCACCTTTGAGAGACTGAGACTCATGAAACGGTAAGGCCGCGCTTGGGAGCTTTGGATTGTTTCACACATGTATTAAGATACAAGTGAAATTTACTCGTCATCGGAGACAACACATAAAATACATGCATAATGAAACCGAGGGCCCGACCTCTGTAACAAAACTCAACGACTTACGCGTGTAATTTGAGAGTCCAGTGTATATTTTATTAGTCGAAATCGACCAACCAAGCGCTTCGCCCAAGACCATCTGCATTTATTTACAAGCGTCAATTTTACAAGCGGTTTTGGTTGGAACAAGACGATCCAATCACAGTATAAGATGATGAGTTGGTCGAAAGATCATATGGTTTCACCTCTAACCTACCGAGTTGTTGTATAGGCTATGAATGAAACATAAGACAATGAATTCTTAAGCCCAGAAAAAACAGCAGAGGATGATCTTCTTAACATGTAAATCACAGGCATTAGATCAACATGCCAAACAATATGAAGCATTATTCTCAGGAGGCACGGTGAACAACTCGTTATGTCGCATGCCACAACATTCCGAGCTAAACTTTGCAATCAAACTCACAAGGCCTGGCATTACATAGACAAGATTCAGAACAAACTCTTAAAATACCTTACATAAGTCAACATTCATGTGACTATGCATCTCAGCAGAGTAAATATCTACTTATGAACTGAAGACGGGAATAGGAAAAAATGACCGACGTTTCTCACAGCAAAGGGCGTCCCACTCTAAAATATCAAATGCATGTCTTCTGGCTAACATCAGTGAGAAAAATTTGACAAGGTTTTCCAATTCCAATATATTAAACTAATGCCTTCTGGCTAACATCAATGATTAAACTTTGACAAGCTTTTCCCATTCAAAATATGTAATGCCTATGATTGTGGCACGGGCAGGGTTTGTCATTAGTTCGTCATCTGATAGTCTGGTGGCTCAAGGTGACGATGAATGATTAGAGAACCATTCGATGTATTGTGCATGAGGAAGTATTATGGAGGACACGAACCATCTGAACATTTTGTGTAATTCCACTAAAATCAAGCTAAGCATCCCTGTGGATTTCATATTTATATGCTGCAAGAAAATAAAGACACATCAGCACACACATAAATATTCACCCCAGTGTCAACCCACCAATCGGTGGACTAATAAACGAAATGTACAGTAAACAGATTACCATACCCATATGCCCCATCATTGTTGCTTAGAATGACATTGACAGACTTGGAGTCCTATCCTGGCTTCTTGTACTTGTTTTCCTAGTGTTCCTCCGAACCACAAGTAATGCAGCCAGGTCTCTTTTTGTCTTTCTTCTTACCCTTCTTAAAGGTAGTATTTTGCCTTGAATACGTTGGTATCTCCATTCAGACAGGCATGGTTTGTCATTAGTTTGCACATTGAAATGGCACATAGAGCTGGATTAACCAGCGTATCTTTGTGTGAAGATTCCACTGAAATCAAACAATGTCTTGAGTAGCATGGTGGATTTCGTATTTATATGTTGCAAAGCGTTAAACATGTTGGCAGCTGCATTCAAACAGATAGTCTGGTGGCTCAAGGTGACGACGAATGATTAGAGAACCATTCGATGTATTGTGCATGATGAAGTATTATGGAGGACACGAACTATCTGAACATTTTGTGCAGTTCCACTAAAATCAAGCTGAGCATCCCTGTCTGCATAAATACAAAAAAGCGTGATGAATATAATAGTGTTACTAGTTGATTAAACATACACTTACAACTATAATCATCTTCATTATCTTAACAGGAAAAGATAGCAATACAATAGCTTGAATTAAACATTTATTCAAAACAATACAACAATATAAGTAGCACAATCATGTGGATGAAGGCAACTGACCTCATTTGTTACAGATGCGTTAGCAACTGACTTGGTCATACCTGTCCTTGTGGAGTGAATTTTGCACTCCACGTGTTGTTGAGTTGCCCACGTTCTTTGCAGACTAGTCATGTCACCAACGTCTACTAATACTCTGTAAAGCTTCTCGATCATTCCTTCTGTAATGTAGCGCAAACAGTGACTGCTTCTTTCTGCAAAGTGGTACCAACTGGACCCACTAATGCATCAGTTTGCCTTAGACACATTGGCTCCTTTTATGGAGTTTAACTAAAATCAAAGTCAAAATAAAACCGAGCAGAAATTTTGATATCCCTGCAAGAAACAATAGGTATCAGGGAAAACATTACTAAGAAATAATGGTTGATGACTTGTACTTGATAACCCAAAAGTATAGGGGATCGCAATAGTTTTCGAGGGTAGAGTATCCAACCCAAATTTATAGATTTGACACAAGGGGAGCCAGTGAATATTTGAAGGTATTAGCAGCCGAGTTGTCAATTCAACCACACCTGGAGATTAATTATCTGTAGCAAAGTGATCAGTAGCAAAGTAGTATGATAGTTTTGATAATAGTAGCAACAGTAACGGTAACGGTAACAGTGATAGTAGTAGTTTTGTAGCAAGTGTAACAGTGATGATAGCAGTAGTAACTTGGCTAGAACAATATAAGATAAATTTGTAGGCATTGGATCAGTGACTTGTTGGATGATATTCATCATGAGACAGTTATAACCTAGGGCAATGCATCACAGGCTCCAGTTAATCGATATAATGTAGGCATGTATTCCATAAATAGTCATTCGTGCTTATGGAAAGAACTTGCATGACATCTTTTCTCCTACCCTCGCGTGCAGCAGGGTCCTATTGGAAACTAAGGGATATTAAGGCCTCCTTTCAATAGAGAACCGAAACAAAGTAGTAGCACTCAGTGAATACATGAACTCCTCAAACTACAGTGATCACCGGGAGTGGGCCCGGCTATTGTCACTCCGGGGTTGCCGGATCATAACACGTAGTAGGTGAGTATAACTTGCAAGATCGGATCTAGAACATGGATATAATGGTGATAATATAAATGGTTCAGATCTGAAATCATGGCTCCCAGGCCCAAAGTGACAAGCATTAAGCATGGCAAAGTCATAGCAACATCAATCTAAGAACATAGTGGATACTAGAGATCAAGCCCTAACAAAACTAACTTGATTACATGATGAATCTCATCCAACTCCTCACCGACCAGCGAGCCTACGAAGGAATTACTCACTCCTAGTGGGGAGCATCATGGAATTGGCGATGGAGAAGGGTTGGTGATGACGAAGAACGAAGATTGCCCTCTCCGGAGCCCCAAACGGACTCTAGATCTGGCCTCCGGATGAAGAAGAGGAGGTGGCGGCGGCTCCATCTCGTGGATCACAATAATTCTTTCTCCCTGATTTTTTTTCTGGAAAATAGGATTTTATAGCGTCGGTTTTAGGATCTGCGGGGCCACCAGGTGGGGATAACCCACCTGGGCGTGCCAGGAGAGGGGGACGCTGCTACCTCTTGAGCATGCGTTGGTTTTCCCTTGAAGAGGCAGCAAAGTAGCGTAAGTATTTCCCTTGGTTTCGAGAACCAAGGTATCAATCTGGTAGGAGACAACGAACAACCTAGTACCCACACAAACAATCAAGAACCTTGCAACCAACGCGATAGGGGGCTGTGAATCCCTTCATGATAACTCGCAAAAGTGAGATCTCATAAACATAGTAAACTAAATATTTTGGGTATTTTTGTTGTATAGATTGGAAAGTAAAGATTGAAAAATAGTAAATGAGATGTGATGTAAATAAAAGAGATACAATATAATAAGAAAGAGATCCGGGGGCCATAGGTTTCACTAGTGGCTTCTCTCAAGATAACATGTATTATGGTGGGTGAACAAAATACTGCCGTGCAATTGATAGAAAAGCGCATAATTATGAAGATATCTAAGGCAATGATCATGAATATAGGCATCACGTCCGTGTCAAGTAGACCGAAATGATTCTGCATCTACTACTATTAATCCACACATCGACCGCTATCCAGCATGCATCTAGAGTATTAAGTTCATAAGAAGAGAGTTACACATTAAGAAAGATGACATGGTCTAGAGGGATAAACTCAAGCAATATGATATTAATCCCGTCTTTTTATCCTTGATGGCAACAATACAATACGTGCCTTGCTGCCCCTACTGTCACTGGGAAAGGACACCGCAAGATTGAACCCAAAGCTAAGCACTTCTCCCATTGCAAGAAAGATCAATCTAGTAGGCCAAACTAAACTGATAATTCGAAGAGACTTGCAAAGATATCAAATCATGCATATAAGAATTCAGAGAAGAACAAAATAATATTCATAGATAATCTTGTTCATAAACCCACAATTCATCGAATCTCGACGAACACACCGCAAAAGAGTATTACATCGAATAGATCTCCAAGAACATCGAGGAGAACTTTGTATTGAGAATCAAAGACAGAGAAGAAGCCATCTAGCTAAGAACAATGGACCCGAAGGTCTATGGTAAACTACTCACGCTTCATCGGAGAGGCTATGGTGTTGATGTAGAAGCCCTCCGTGATCAACAGAAGGTTGCAGTGGTGGAAAAGTGGTTTTGTGGCTCTCTGCCATGTTTCTAGGGTATAAGAGTATATATAAGCGAAAGAAATACGTCGGTGGAGCTACGAGGGGCCCATGAGGGTGGGGTCCATGCCCTCCTACCTCGTGGCCGCCTTGTGGAGTTCCAGACTTCGACTCCAAGTCTTCTAGATTGCTTTCGGTCCAAGAAAGATCATCGCGAAGATTTCATTCCATTTGGACTCCGTTTGGTATTCCTTTTCTGCGAAACTCTAAAATAGGAACACAAAAAGAAACTGGCACTGGGCCTCCGGTTAATAGGTTAGTCCCAAAAATAATATAAAAGAGCGTATTAATGCCCATTAAACATCCAAAACAGATAATATAATAGCATGGAACAATAAAAAATTATAGATACGTTGGAGACGTATCAAGCATCCCCAAGCTTAATTCCTGCTCGTCCTCGAGTAGGTAAATGATAAAAACAGATTTTTTGATGTGGAATGCTACCTATCATAATTATCAATGTAATTTTCTTTATTGTGGCATGAATGTTCAGATCCGAAAGATTCAAAACAAAAGTTTAATATTGACATAAAAATAATAATACTTCAAGCATACTAATAAAGTAATCATATCTTCTCAAAATAACATGGCCAAAGAAAGCTATCCCTTCAGAATCATATAGTCTTGCTATGCTCTATCTTCATGACAAAAAATATTTAAATCATGCCCGATGACAATCCAGGAAATTGTTTCATACTTTTGATGTTCTCAAACTTTTTCAATCTTCACGCAATACATGAGCGTGAGCCATGGACATAGCACTATAGGTGGAATAGAATGGTGGTTGTGGAGAAGACAAAATGGAGAAGATAGTCTCACATCAACTAGGCGTATCAACGGGCTATGGAGATGCCCATCAATAGATATCAATGTGAGTGAGTAGGGATTGCCATGTAACGGATGCACTAGAGCTATATGTGTATGAAAGCTCAAAAAGAAACTAAGTGGGTGTGCATCCAACTCGCTTGCTCACAAAGACCTAGGGCATTTTGAGGAAGCCCATCATTGGAATATACAAGTCCAAGTTCTATGACAAAAATTCCCACTAGTATATGAAAGTGACAACATAGGAGACTCTCTATCATGAAGATCATGGTGCTACTTTGAAGCACAAGTGTAGAAAAGGATAGTAGCATTGCCCCTTCTCTCTTTTTCTCTCATTTTTTTATTTGGGCCTTTCTCTCTCCTTTTTATGGCCTCTTTTTTTCGTCCGGAGTCTCATCCCGACTTGTGGGGGACTCATAGTCTCCATCATCCTTTCCTCACTGGGACAATGCTCTAATAATGATGATCATCACACTTTTATTTACATACAACTCAAGAATTGCAACTCAATACTTAGAATAAAATATGACTCTATGTGAATGCCTCCGGCGGTGTACCAGGATGTGCAATGAATCAAGAGTGACATGTATGAAAGAATTATGAAGGTGGCTTTGCCACAAATACGATGTCCACTACATGATCATGCAAAGCAATATGACAATGATGAAGCATGTGATAATAAACGGAACGGTGGAAAGTTGCATGGCAATATATCTCCGAATGGCTATGGAAATGCCATAATAGGTAGGTATGGTGGCTGTTTTGAGGAAGGTAAATGGTGGGTTTATGGTACTGGCGAAAGTTGTGCGGTACGAGAGAGGCTAGCAACGGTGGAAGGGTGAGAGTGCGTATAATCCATGGACTCAACATTAGTCATAAAGAACTCACATACTTCTTGCAAAAATCTACTAGTTATCGAAACGAAGTACTACACGCATGCTCCTAGGGGGATAGATTGGTAGGAAAAGACCATCGCTCGTCCCCGACCACCATTCATAAGGAAGACAATCAAAAAATAAATCATGCTCCGACTTCATCACATAACGGTTCACCATACGTGCATGCTACGGGAATCACAAACTTTAACACAAGTATCTCTCGAATTCACAACTACTCACCTAGCATGACTCTAATATCTCCATCTTCATATCTCAAAACAATCATAAGGAATCAAACTTCCCATAGTATTCAATGCACTTTATATGAAAGTTTTTATTATACCCATCTTGCATGCCCATCATATTAGGACTAGTTTTATAGCCAAAGCAAATAAGCATGTTGTTCTAAGAGATTATCAAAATAATATAAGTGAAGCATGAGAGATCAATGATTTCTATAAAATAAAACCATCACCGTGCTCTAAAAAGATATAAGTGAAGCACTAGAGCAAAATTATCTAGCTCAAAAGATATAAGTGAAGCACATAGAGTATGCTAATAAATTTCGATTCATGGGTGTCTCTTCCAAAAGGTGTGTACAGCGAGGATGATTGTGGTAAACTAAAAAGAAAAGACTCAAATCATACAAGACGCTCCAAGAAAAACACATATCATGTGGTGAATAAAAATATAGCCTCAAGTAAAGTTACTGATAGACGAAGACGAAAGAGGGGATGTGATGCAGAGCATCCTTCCATCATCCCCATGGACTCTACACCGACACATCAAGCCCCACATGGACCTATGACAAGAGCGAGAACACGTGCTTTCGAAGCCGAGGTGAACTCCTTCCTACTTAGCTTGCATATGGATACGAATGGAACATTGTTGCTACCTCACCAAGATACGCTATGTCTCATTAGGTACGAAGAGGAACACCACCAAGAGGCTCAGGAGCACCCCCAAGGAGAGGAGGAACCACTCCAAGGCCACGCGGACCAAGACAGAGTGCAACAGCATCAAAGCTGGAAGTCCCAGGTGACCCCGTGCCCACGGGCTATCCAGAAAGTTGGCGAGGGAGCACCCCGTGTGCACGGGCCTGTACCGTGCGCACGGGACCCCCGTGCGCACGGGCCCAACTTACCCCGTGTGCACGGGCCTCCCAGGATGGACGACTGAGATCCCCAATCCGAGCCCCTCTTCATCTCTTTCGACCCCAAGACTATATAAACCGTACCTAGGGCTATGTTTAGGGTTAGCAAAGTATGAGCAAAGTATGAGATGAGATATTTGTGAGCTTTGATCCTTCTACCTTCCCATTTGTGGAATCAAGACCCCTTTGGGAAGAATCCTAGTGGATTTCAATACCTCCTCTAGGAGAAGACTATCTTCAAGACCTCATCTCCTAGGAGTGGGAAGAACTTTGCCATTGTATCTTTCCTTTGATTGTGTTTGTGACTTGTGGATCTTATGTTGCTATCCTAGTGGATGTGTGATTGGGGAATTGTTTGAGTGTTTTCCTCTTTGTGTTCTTGAGAGTTAGCCCTTTTCCCCCTCCAAGTGTGAAAAGATCCCCCTCTAGGATTTCATCCTATATGATTTTGGTATCAAGAGCAAGGTTGATTCACATCTTGGAGTCCCATCCCCCCATTTGCTAGGTTGATTTTGTTGTTTTTCGTCCAAATTCGAAAATCCCCACTAAAATAGCCCAAATTTTTTTCTTGCAATTTGTTGGATCTTGTGAGATTTGGTTGTTTTGATCCACGAATTTGGAGTTTGGCAAGTGGATCTACCCATCTTCCTTCTTCCCCACCTTCCAAATCCTCGAAATTGTTCCTTAGCTACTTTTGGAAGACCCTATGCGCCAAGCTCGGAATCAAGCTACTTTTCTCCACGGTGTATCATCCACAAACCGTTGGCCAAAGGAAAGTTACTAACCGCACACTCTCCGCTCTACTTCGAGTACTCATCAAGAAGAACATCAAGGAGTGGGAGGAGTGCCTACCTATCGCTGAGTTCGCCTACAACCGAGCAAGACACTCAACAACCGGCAAGTCCCCCTTCGAGGTCGTCTACGGGTTCAACCCTTTGTCACCTTTGGACATTCTCCCTCTACCACTCCAAGAGCGCATCAATTTGGACGATAGCGCAAGAATGACACATCTCAAGAAGGTGCATGAAGACACAAGGAACACCATCGAGCGCCAAGTTCAACGCCTTGCATCCAAGCTCAACTACCACAAGCGCCCTATGGTCCTCAACATTGGTGATCTCGTGTGGCTACACCTTCACAAGGATCGCTTTCCACAAGAACACAAGTCCAAGCTTCGACCACGAGCGGATGGACCCTTCAAGGTGCTCGCACGATACAACGACAGCGCTTACAAGATCGACCTCCCACGCGACAAGTACAACGTGAGTGACATCTTCAACGTCAAAGATCTCTCTCCCTTCCATGGTGATGAAGAATTTGATCCGAGGACGGATCTTCCCCAAGGGAGGGGAGATGATGCGGAGCATCCCAAGGCCATCCCCATGGACCCAACTACATCTCCTGCGACACCTCTTGGACCCATGACGCGAGCACGTGCAAGGGCTCTTGAAACCGAGGTAACATCTCTCCTCTCACATTTCCACTTTGATGCACATGAGACATAGCTACTACCTCATACGGATACTTTGTGCATGCTCAGGTACCATGGAGAAGCTAAGGAGCAAGGAGAAGAAGAAGAGGAAGATGGACGTGAAGACGGAGACGAAGAAGAATGATCAGGACATGACTACCTTGGATACGACCAAAAATATTGCATACATGTATATTTGTGAGGTGTATGGGACATTTGTACAATCCACATATGAAGATAAGGGAAAAAGAGAAGTTTAGATATTGTTCAAAAAGTCCTCTCCCATCACTTTTGGGCCAAGAGAAGATAGAGTCTAAGTCTCTCACGTTTTGGATTCAGATTCGGACTGCACAGACATACCTGACTCAAAACGCCAACATTTTTTTTCTTACGGACTCCGAATTGGTGATTCTTTTTTTGTTGGAAAGTAGATTTCTTCCAGAGCATTGAGATATCGACGAAACAATCTGACACTGCATCAGAATCCGAGCCAAACAATAAGTCCAAAGGTGTTGCACCACCTCCACTTGGGCCCATGAGCCTTGTACGACCTAGGGTTAGTTTTAGGCTGCCTTGGGACGTCCTTCCACCTCCTTGGCCGCCACCCCTTGCTCCTATATAAGTAGATCCATCTAGTAGCTATTTCCTTGGGATCTGTTTAGTCAAAAGTTAGCCATTGCAACTTCGTGTACTTCGTTTCTGTCCAACGACCAGACCAAGACCGCTTACGGATCCCCACTTTTATCAACACTTCATCCATATTCACAATATTCAGATTGCTTAATCATATTCTTGCTTGTTCTTCCATTGCTTGCAGGAATAGACCTTCATGGTCAGGTTGATCGTGCTCCGGCGTGGTCAATAACCTCTCAGAGTTGGTTTAGCGATTGCTAAGGCGTAACGTCGTGCATGTTTGTAGTCGGATCGACAAAGTTGTCTTCACCAAATCGATAGTTATCATCTCACCGAAAGATCGGGACACCCTCGCCTCTATCAAGTGGTATCAGTTTTCAGGTTGCTCGGTGAGAATTTCCAGTTTTTCCTAGATTAGATTTATTTTTTTACCTATTTTCCAAGAAAAAGCCACAAAAAAAAGTTAGATATATTCATCCTTTGTCCAAGCCAGTTTGAGCCTTTGCAATTTTCTTTTCATTGCTTGCATAGTTGAATTATCAGTTGCATCGTCGTGTCGAGTTGCTGGTTTTAGTGTCTAGTTCATTTAGAGTTTCGAGTTATGTTCACATTAGTCACGCCACCGCTGCATCATTATCCCTTCCGCTGTCCACCACCTATCCATCAATTTGCACCACGTGCTACCCATTGTTCATTGTCAGAATCATAGTTGAGATTGTTCACATCTTCGCTTGATCCAATCTGCATCTTATCTAGTTTGTTTTGGAAAGAGGGAGAGAGAAAAAAGAGAAAAAAATAAAAAAAGTCAGAGAAAAATAAAAAACGTGTGAGGAAAAAAAAGAGAAGAAAAAAAACAAAATTCGGATCTATCTAGACTCAATCTTGAAGTTGAATTCGGATTGGAATTTGTTTTGTGCACTGTTCAGTAAAACAGGCATAACTTCCTCATACGAAGTCCGTTTTGGCTCTGCAAGTACTCAAGTGAAAGCTAGCGACGAGCCGCATCTAAATAGTTGCAGAAGTTAGTTCAATATTTGGCACCTCAAAATCGGCTTCTAAATAGGTCTTTTTGCTCTCCGAAGTGCACGAACACAACTTATTCCGGTTTTTCACGTCAGTTTTCGAATTTTTTGACTCCTCATATCAACTCGGAATTGAGTGATTCCTTTTGCTTTTTAAAGCTTGAGTCAATATGATTCTTGAAAAAAATTATCAAAAAATTGGCATAAACTTTTCCAGAGGAAAGTTGGAGACAAAGTTGTTGATATATCCTACTTAGCTGTTGTTTCACATCATTATCTTTACTGTCGTTGTGATCTTCACTTATATCTTGCTGTCTAGAGCTACTTAGTATCCTTCATTGATGCTAGTTGTGCTACGCCGTAACCTCATTAGTGTTCTAGGCTCGCGTCTCTAGTCCGGTCTAGCCTAGGACCAGCACAGTACCGTCGTTGAGCGTTTATTCAACATTGCATCTCTGAACTGATTATTGCTAATCTTTTGCTACCATATATAGCCAACCCAGCTCCACATATTTCTACACCGTGTATACGTACGTTTCCCTGGCAATCGCTTTACACAATCTTCGGAGTTATTTGACACCACTAGTTGCCTGTCACCACCTGCTGATTGGTAAGAACTTATAAGATATTGATATTTGCTTTACTCTGAGCGCTTTACCACCACACCCTAGTAGTCCATAGGAACATTATTCTTGAATTTTGTTTCTTGTTTCTACTAATCATGATAGGTTTCAGAGATAGAAGTGCTTGGACTACGGACACAACTTCACCATCATGAGAGTTGGGACAACACACACAAGCACATGGTTAGGTTATCTTTTTACCGCCATTTGAGGGTAGATTTAATCTTGCTATTTATCTATCTTGGGAGCTCGAAGTAGAACAAGTTTTTAGTCACCATGATTTTTCTAAACTTGAGAGAGTACGAGCTACCACTAGAGCATTTACTGGTTTTGCTTCTGTTTGGTGGAGTGTACATTGTAAGAAAAACATTGATAACCAACCCACAACTTGAAAGATTTGAAATATGTATTGAGACAACAATTTTCCCCTCCTTACTATCATCATGAATTGCTTCGCAAATTTGAACAATTTAAACAATGCAACAACATTGTTCATGCTTACTACCAAGAGTTCAAATCTTATATGCATCATTGTGACATAGAAGAATCTGAGGATGATACAATGAATAGATTTCTTGGTGGTTTGAACCATGATATTCAGGCAAGATTTCAGTATATTCCTCGTTGCATTACTGGTATGTATGTTCGTGTTTGTACCTTTGAGAGACAGATCCAGGAGGATGCATTGGGTGACAACAACAACTACTATTCCAGTTCATGCTCACCATCGTCGGTTGGTTCCTCCACCATTGCACCTACTAGAGAAGCCCCACCTCGGATTGTGAGCGCGACATCATCTCAAGAGTATGGTAAATTGTCAACATCCGTACCTACATCAGCTACGTCTTTGCGACAAGATAACAATAGAGGTATTGATGATATAACTTCACATGAGAATGATGCATGCCTAGTTAGCTTGAATGCATCATGTGTTGAGTTACCTGTTGATTTGAGCACACCATCTATTTTAGAGAATCTTGTTACTGTCATGAATGTGTCATGTGATCAAACAACTGAAATATCAACAATTTTGACTGCACCCATTGAATTAACTATGGATGCAAAAGAACCAACGTTTAATCATTTTGATATGACCTCTAATCTTGGTGATGATTCTGTGTCCAATGACTTATTGCATGTTTGCTTATTTAAGCATGTTGTAGCATGTAAATTTGATGCAAGTAAGATTTATTCACCAAAGTTGGGATGGTTTAATGATGAACATTGCCAATCTTTTGAAATAAATAAGAGCTTCACTTATATGTGCAAACTGAGTTGCAATGTTTTCATGCTTTCCACTTCTTGTGATAATTTTTTGGCTTTAGATTTTATGAACTATAAAAGTTACTCATGTATACATGTGTCATATGTGCACAAATCAAGGGAAGTTAAAATGGATGACATATACATATACAACATGTACACCTTGTCTCTTTTGTTAGCCACATTTCAGATTAAGCAACGCAAGGACGGCTTTGTTTTCAAGAAGGGGAGGATGATGAGGACATGACTACCTTGGATACGACCAAAAATATTGCATACATGCATATTTTTCAGGTGATTTCTAGTGCAAACTATTCAATAATCTATTTATGTTATCCAGAACAAAAATACTTCACACACTTTTGTGTTTTGTCTAATTGCAGGTGTATGGGACATTTGTACAATCCACATATGAAGATAAGGGAAAAGGAGAAGTTTAGGTTATGTTCAAAAAGTCCTCTCACGTCACTTTTGGGCCAAGAGAAGATAGAGTCCAAGTCTCTCACGTTCTGGATTCAGATTCGGACTGCACAGATATACCTGACTCAAAACGCCAACAAAATTTTCATACAGACTCCTATTTGTGTGATTCTTTTTTTGTTGGAAACTAGATTTCATGCTCTTTCCAACCCAATTGGATTCACCTTCAAATTCGTCCGGAGAATTGAGATATGGATGAAACAATCTGACGTTGTAGCAGAATCCGAGTCAAACTACAAGCGCAAAGGTGTTGCATCACCTCCACTTGGGCCCATGAGCCTTGTACGACCTAGGGTTAGTTTTAGGCTGCCTTGGGACATCCTCCCACCTCCTTGGCCGCCACCCCTTGCTCCTATATAAGTAGATCCATCTAGTAGCTTTTTCCTTGGGTTTTGTTTAGATTAAAAGTTCTCCATATCTGCAACTTCGCGTACTTCGTTTGTGTCCAACGACCAGACCAAGACGTCACAGAACCCACCTTCATTAATAAAGCTTTCCTTTTTTATTCGCAATATCCAGATTGCAATCTCAGTTTCTTGCTTGTTCTTTGTTTGCTCGTAGGAAATAGACCGTCGTGGTCAGGTTGATCGTGCTCCGGCGTGGTCAATAACCCTCGGAAGTTGGTTTAGCGATTGCTAAGGCGCGACATCTGCGCACATTTGTAGTCGGAACGTCAAAGTCGACTCTCATAGAAAATGATATCTATCTCCTCGAAACATCAGGACACCCTCGCTTCTATCAAAGAAGGGTTGTTCAAAGTCTCTAGGCTCCAGACGAGCGACGAGCCCCGGACGTCCGACGACCACCAGGCTCCGGACGTCCGGCCTCCTCCGGACGACCGGCACTTCCACATCCGAGCCAAAACAGACGGACATCCGACGCCCTACGGACGACTGGCGCCTGGACGTCTGACCCCGACCGGACGGCTGACCGAAGACAATCCGAGCCGAATTTACGGACGTCCGGACCCGCACGAGCCTCCGGACGACCGGTGTCCTCCGGACGTCCGACGCCTGTGCACTGATCCATGTTGGGCCGCAGCCCATGTACCCCTTCGCCCCCCCTCTTTTGCACTAATACTATATATACTCCACCTCGCCCAACTTTCTAGGGTTAGCGTTGGTTTAGCTCATATTGAGAGATAGAGCTACGCTCATCCACATCGGATCTACTCCTCGTGAGAGACCACGACCTCTTCGGAGAAGATCCATTTGGATTCAAGACCACCTTGCAGAGAAGAACATGAAGACCTCTTCATTGAGAAGACCGTTACCCTTGTATCGTCCTTAGTTGACCATGTACATTGTGAACTCTTACGTATCCGAGGATCTAGCACATGTGTGACTTTCTTGTGTTGGTCTAGTGATTCTCTTGTGTTTCCCTTGTGCTTTCCCTCTCTTTCCCCTCGTGTTCTTCGTGTTCATAGCGGGATCCGCTCCTTTCGTGAAAGATCGGCCAATTAGGGTTCTACCCTACATCAACGATTGGAGTGGATCCCCTCGAAGAACACGATGAACACGGGGAAGAACGGAGAGAAATCACTGGGAAAAACTCAAGAACAAGTCCAATCACACATCCACTAGACAATCAAACACACAAGATCCACAAGGTACATGAACAACAAAGGGAAAGATACAAGGTAAGGTTCATCTCCAAAAGGAGGTCTTGATGATATCCTAGACGGATCTTCCTATGAAGGGGTCTTGATGATATATCCCGCAGGATCTTCTCCTCGATGGAGATCCTGGCCTCCAATGGAGTAGTAGTCTCTCTCTCTCTCAAGAGTAGAGTGGTACAAGGAGCAAAGCTCTCTATCAAATGAGCTATCACTTTGCTAACCCTAGAAAGGAGGTGGAGGAGGTCAATATATAGTCTAGTGGGCAAAGGGGTAAGTGAGGGGGCAAATGGGTACACGGGCCTCGGCCCAAGTCATGCGCGCATGCAAGGCCGGATGATCCGGAAGGGTTCCCGGATGACCAGGCGTCGGGGGTCCGGATGATCCGGACGGAGTCCCGGATGATCCGGCTTCGGTGGAAGCCTTCGGGTGTCTTCGGCGCACTTATCCGGACGATCCGGGGGATGGTCCGGATGATCCGGACGGCTTTTCGGATGTCCAGCCTGGCGATAGCAGGCGCTGCATCTTCTTCTTCTCCTTTCTTCCGTCTTCTCTTCCACGCTTCCCTCGCGGACGGTGTAGTCGTCCCTTGGTGCTTGCACTCCTCCTCGTCGTCCGTGCAGTTCCGACAATACCTATGCATGCATATTAGAGAAGTGTCAAGTAGTATACCATACTCGAAGGGGTCAAGTGAGCACGTGTAAAGGAGATGATTCACCTTTATGTATGTGAAGTAGATGTCGAACGTGTCACCTGCCAAACGGACTCTTGACATTGTGATGTCCGTAGGATGCTCCGCATCATCCCCTCCCCCTTGGAAAAGATCCGACCTCGGATCGAAATCCAAATCACCATGGGAAAGAGATGGCATCTCCGTGTAGGAGTGGTCGATCACCAAGTTCTCATCATCTTGAAGCTCGAAATGGGCACTATTCAATGTCGCACCATCTTGTGATTCCTTCAAAAGGAGTAAGGACAACAAACACTTGGAAAAACAAATGTGGTTAGCGTTAGTGCAAAACCAAGCATTCAAGAGGTGATTCACCAAACAAGTGTCGTCATCATGCAAAGCATAATGTGTGACAAAGGATTGTGACATAACATGTAAGTATATCAATCGAGCACAAGCAAAGAAATCATGGGGACAAGTATGCAATTTTGAGGTAGTGATGAAAATATGTGTGTCAAGATAATAAGCATCTACCTCAAGTTCATAGCAAGCATTCCCAAATTTCTCAATGAAAGGTCTATGGTAGGCATATGAATCATTCACAACACGAAAGAAAATGAGATGTCTAAACACATGGGTCAAGTGCAAGACAATCCAAGCATAATGTGCATGGGGTGTAGTGAATATCATGTGGCACTCAACACAATGGAAAGAGAAATTGTTCATCACGTGTGAGGCAATCAAGGCAAGCATGTAGAAATCAATGGGACATGGCATATGTGAAGTGATGACATGGTTGTAACCAAACATATGAGAGGAGCAAGTAAACCAAGAATTGGATGCAACACACAAGGCATATATATCATGATGCATGGGACGGTGAAAATAACAAGTCGAAGCAAGATCTCTAACATGTGTGCAATCAAGTGGTACAAGATGAACAATAAGTCGCATGGTGCAAGCAACACAAGTAGTATGATCCACAATATCCATGCTCAAGAAAGATGTCACCTTGAAGGTGTGTCCTTGTGCAGACTTCACAATGCCGAAGTACAAGCAAGTGCGATGTAGAATCGTCATGGTAGAAGGTGGTTCTCTCTCAAGAGCTCGAATGGTCAACTCACGTGATGTGGGAGTCGACACAAAGTCCATGTATCCTACACATGCACACAACAAAACAAAGAACGTATGCGCATGGTCGATAAACACATCATCCATCATGATGGTTCTCTTCTTTTGCACATAACCATTAGAAGCACAAGTGCATGAATAATATGATGAAACAATGGCAATATTAATGGCACTAGGTATATGGTGCAAAGAGGTAAGACAAGCATGCTTCACAAGAATTATGTCAAAATCTCCAAATATATGTGAGAATGCTATGGGGGCAAACTCATTATCAAGACGAAAGGCATAATTGCACTGAATACATGGCAAATCATCTAGCATGACAGAGGCAACACATGGAGATATATGACAAGAAGCAATAACAATCATGTGGAAAACATGTAGATGGTTGTCATCAACCGCATGAAATGAGCAAGTATGACTCATTGGTGATGCAACATAAGCAAGCATAGTAATCAAGTTGTGCAAGATAGTAGTGCGAAGATGCAACATACTATAGGAGATCATGGCAATCATGTCATGTGAGCAAATAATAGGCATAGGCAATGCACATGACATATCGCAAGCATGAACACAAAGCAAGATCATAGTATCATCATAGGCATGGTGCACAAAGCAAACATGGCAATAACAAGCAATATCTCCACCAAGCTTGCAAATACACATACAAGTATGAGAATCAATCGTCATGTGTAATGCAAAGCATGGGTCACAAATGCATGTCAAAGGCATAGGAATGAGAATATCATGCAAAGTGAACATGGCAATATGGGCATATAATATGTAATGGACAATAACCCATAACCATTTGAGGGCCATGTAGAATAAATGCATGAAGTTTTTGCGCGAAGAGAGCGGTGGGAAAGACAATCCATGGGATCCCAAGCCATCATTGCTCTGTAGATCTCGTTTTGTCAACTCATGGGATTGTGAGGTTGACAAGGAAGCATGGGTACCTACACAACAAATACACCAGCGAAAGAAATTGTGTGTGTGGTAAGTGTACACATCATCCATCATGATGTGTAATGTAGGGTAGGAACCCTATAGGCCGATATTTCACGAGGGGAGTAGATCCCGCAACGAACACGAAGTACACGAGGTGGGAAACGAGGGGAAAACACAAGGGGAACACAAGAGAATCACTCAAACCAACATGAACGATCACACATGTGCTAGGTCCTCGAAACACAAAGAGAGATACGCGATCCAAAGTCAACAACGGACGATACACAGTAACCGGTCTTCTTCGTGAGGAGGTCTTGAGTTCTTCCCTAAAAGGGGTCTTGAATCTGTTTCTGGGATCTTCTCTGTAGGAGGCTCGATTCTCCAAGGAGAAGGTAACCAAGTGGATGAGCAAAGCTCTCGAAATATGAGATAATCCTTTGCTAACCCTAGCTAGAAAGAATAGGAGGTCTATATATAGTCTTAGTGCAAAAGAGGGGGGTGAAGGGGTACATGGGCTGCGGCCCAACACGAAACAGCACACAGGCGTCGGATGTCCGGGAGTCACTGGTCGTCCGGAGGCTTGCGAGGGTCTGGACGTCCGGTGCATGTCGGACGTCCGTAGATTCGGCTTGGGTGGTCTTCTGTCGGACGTCTGGTCGGGGTCGGACGTCTAGGCGCCGGTCATCCGTTGGACTCCGGAAATCCGTAGATTTGGCTCGGGTGCCGTGGCGTCGGTCGTCCGGAGAGGGCCGGACGTCCGGAGCCTGGAGATCGTCGGACGTCCGGTGGCGAGCGGACGTCCGGAGCCTGTAGCTTCTTCTTCATCACTTCTTCTTCTCCGTCTTCACGTCCATCTTCCTCTTCTTCTTCTCCTTGCTCCTTAGCTTCTCCATGATACCTGAGTATGCACAAAGTTTTCGTATGAGGTAGTAGCCATGTCTCATGTGCATCAAAGTGGAAATGTGAGAGGAGTGATGTCACCTCGGTTTCGAGAGGTCTTGCACATGCTCATGTCATTGGTCCGCTAGGCACTTGGTGAGGCGATGGTAGGTCCATGGGGATGACCTTGGGATGCTCCGCATCATCTCCCCTCCCTTGGGGAAGATCCGTCCTCGGATCAATTTCTCCATCACCATGGTACAGGGATAGCCCTTTGACGCTGAAGATGTCGCTCGCGTCAGACTTGTCGTGCGGGAGGTCGATCTTGTAGGCATTATCGTTGTAGTGTGCAAGCACCTTGAAGCGTTCGTTGGGGAAGCGGCCTTTGCGAAGGTGTAGCCACACAAGGTCTCCACTGTTGAGTACCGTGGGGTGCTTGTTGACCTAGAACTTGGTCGAGAGTCGTTGTACTTGGTGCTCGATAGTATATCTTGTATCTTCATGCACCTTCTTGAGATGAGTCACACGTGCACTTTTGTCCATATAGCTGCGCTCTTGGAGTGGAAGAGGAAGAATGTCCGATGGTGACAACGGGTTGAGTCCGTAGACGACCACGAAGGGGTACTTGCCAGTAGTTGAGTGTCTTGCGCGGTTGTAGGCGTACTCGGCGATCGGTAAGCACGGTTGCAAGATTTCCCTGCAAAATAGATGTGCAATATGTGAAGTATTGTGTATCTTGTTGCAAGGTATGAAATGAGCCGTGTTGGAGAATCGGTTCACAACAACAAACACAGAATTTTTTCCATTTTTATTTAGAGGCAACCCAAGCACAAAATCCATATGAAAATCCTCCCATGGGTGATATGCAATTGGAAGTGGCAATAAAGGGCCATGAGATTGAGCTTTGTACTTAGCTTTGCAAGATGTAGAGTATTGGTTGGTGAAGCGGTTGACATCGCGAAGCATCGAGTGCCAAGAATAGTGCTTGGAGATCGTAGCAAGTGTTTTGTCGTGTCCAAGGTGGATGAGTAGTTGAACTTGCCATTGGATCTCCTTAGGTTCCTCGGGGTTGACGCGGTAGGGAACCTTGTTAAGAAGGGGGGGCTCCGGGGATGATGTTGAGTCGGTGCTTAATGCCTTATAGTGGAGGTAGTCCCGGAGGTAGCTCGTCGGGGAAAACATCATGAAATTCCTGCAAAAGAGAAGACAACACTAGAGGAAGGGTGTGATGGGTGTTAGCTTTTGGTTCCTCGTCGTTGCACGAAAGGTCATAGTGCATGACACTGGATGGGTTGCCACGCGCTTCTCTCATCTCACGTGTGGTGGCAAATAGAATGAAGTACTTCTTGTTGCTCATCGTGGAGTCACTCAATTTGGGCTTGTGGTTGCTCACTCTCTTTTTGGTGACTCACTCTCTCACTATTATCTCCACGATGGTGGCTTGCTTGTCGGCGACAACTTGGCTTGGAGACATGGGACGAAGTATGAACTCATTTCCTTTCATCTTGAAGACGTAGTGGTTCATTCGGCTATTGTGGATGACTCCTCTATCAAATTGCCATTGGCGTCCAAGGAGAAGGTGGCAAACGGTCATTGGAACGACGTCGCACTCTAAGGTGTCTTCGTAGGCTCCAATTTTGAAGGAGACTTGTACTCGATGCTCGACTTGGATAGTGCCGGAGTCGCTAAGCCATTGCACTTTGTATGGATGTGGGTGCTTCGTCTTGGGCAATTGGAGCTTGGAGCAAAGTTCTTCACTTGCGAGTTTATGACAACTCCATCCATCAATGATGACCTTGACGGATCTTCCATTGATGTCGGCCTTGGTGTGGAATATGTGGCATCTTTGGTCTTCTTCTTGGTGATGTTGGAGAGTCAAGACCTTGGAGACAACAAGAGCGGGACTTGAATCGTCATCACAATAGACTTGTTCCTCTTCATCGTTCACTTGCCGGTGCATTGCCACTTGCTCAAGGGCTTTTATCTCCTCATCACACATGGAGTCGTATGTACCGTCGTCGTGGAGGATCATGTTGCGCTTGTTGGTACACTAGAATGACTTGTGGCCTTGGCCGCCGCATGTGAAGCATTTGAAGGAACTTGTCTTGACGGTCTCATCGGTTGGGGTAGATGATGATGAAGCTCTCGGCTTGAAGTTGCTTGTAGTAGGATGATGACTTGGGGTGGTCGAAGATGTTGGAGTCGTTGAAGCTTGATTGTTGGAGAAGCCTTCGGACTTGGATGAGAACTTGGCATACTTGAAATCGTCTTGCACTTGACGTTCCGCTTTTGTAGCTTAATGCACTAGCTCGATGAGGTTCGAGTATGGTTGGAAGTCAGCGATCTTCTTGATAGGATGGTTGAGTCCATTCTAGAAACGTGCCATTGTTTGCTCATCATCTTCCGTGACATTGGCTCGTATAATGGCAATCTCCATCTCCTTGTAGTACTCTTCAATGCTCTTGGTTCCTTGTTGAGTAGTTGGAGTTTCTTGAAGAGGTAGCGGTCGTGGTAGGTAGGCACAACGCAAGCTCTCATGACATCCTTCATTTGCGCCCAAGTAGTGATGGGTGGTTCACCTCTTGCCTCTCGGCGCTCGATAACTTGTTCCCACCAAATGAGGACATAGTCTTGGAACTCAAGGGATGCCATCGCGATCTTCTTCTCTTCGTCGTAGTTGTGCAAGCGGAAGATTTTGTCGACCTTCAATGCCCATGAAAGGTATTCTTCGGGATCGTTGCTTCCGTTGAACTTGGGCATGGTGAACTTGAGCTTTCCGTAGCGTTGCTGTTCATTGGGTTGGGGTCGGGGATGATGACGCCCATGTTGTTGATGATTGTCAAGCTCGTGTTATTCTTGGTGAGGAGGGTTGTCAACCTCATGTTGCTCTTGTCGTGGAGGATTTCCATTGTCGTCATGCTCTTGATGAACTTGATGTTCTTGGTGAACTTGTGGAGGAGATTGTCGTGCTCGAGGAGGAACTTGAGGAACTTGACGATGCAAGCGAGCTTGAAATCTTCATTCTTGAATTTCTTTGCGAAGTGCTTCTTCATGTTCACGAGCTTGTCGGCCTCGGTTGGCTATGGTTGGACATGAATCTCAGAGGGCTTGTTGCGCCGCAAGTGCTTGAGCGTCACGGAGTTGTTGTTCTTGGCGTTGTGCCTCGGCATCTTGTGCATTTTGGTGTAGACGCGCTCGCTCTTCCTCTTCATGTTGGCGTTGTCGTTGCCGTTCTCACGCTAGCACGAAAGCCTCTTGGGTTTGACATTGTCGGTGCTCTTGAGAGTAGGTGTCGCGAAGAGGATTGAGGCTTGTTTAACGATCGTTGCGCGCGGCACGGCGTAGAGTGTTCGATGTCGGTTTACTTGAGCCGGAGAGGGTGATCGGAGTGTCGACTTGAGCGAGTCCTTCTTGATGAAGACGAAGTGGAAGAAGAGCGGTTGAGCAACAAAGCGCAAATTTCGTCCATCCTTGCGTCATTCTGTTGCTTGTGATCGTCGAGCTTGTGGTCAAAGTAGTCCCTTGTACGTTGCTCGGAGAGTCGCAAGTCAGCGGTGAGGTTGTCGATGCATTCACTCATTGCTTGTTGCTCTTGATGAAAAGCACGTTGTGCACCAAAGATGTGACTCTTGGTGACGTAGGAGTTCATGTCGTCGTCGTGCTCAATGAAGAGTGGGTTGGTATAAGTACTTCGCCTATCCATCATTCCAAGATACAAAATGTGAGTGGTAGAAAGAGAAGAACGAATACCAAATGTACCTTAACCGAAGTTGAAAGTGGATCAATGATCACTCCAATGTGGACAAGGAAATAGCACAATTGGTACCAATTCTTGTCAGTTTCTCACACCTACACAAGTAAAAACTTATGGTGGAGCTTGGTTAGGATGATGGCACAAAATTTAAAGCAATTGTAAGTGAGCTTCAGTAATGTTGGAAAAGATTCACAAGATGCAATGTAACAAGTAGACCAAGCATATAAGGTACATGGGAACACACACGCAAAAACATAAGTGGGGTCGTGCAACCAAGGATGAGCCAAAATGTGGAATCCAAAAAAATGCTCTTGTTGCACAACACTAGAGAGACGCTAGCATGATTGCACAATAGGCGGATACAAAGACTTGTGCACAACCTACTAAGCAAAAGTACAACAACTTCTATCCCAAGTATGCTCTATGCAAGGTGTTTCTATGATATGATCCAAGATGATCGAGTATGACAATCTTAATGTTGTATGATGCTATGATTCTTTCTTAAAAGCTCTTTGCTTATATTTTCCTTTTGCTTAAAAGCTTGTTTGGCTCTTTGATGTTTGAGCTCTTTTGTCATGCAATGCTTGACGAACCAAGATAGCAATTGTGTATGCGATGACAATCTTGTGACACAAGAGATGATACCAATATATGCAACAATGATGTATATATGCTATGGGAAGTATGATCACTAATGTGCACAAGTCCCGTTGCCGGCAATACTCAATGGCTAGTCTCGATGGGCAAGCAACGCAAAGGAGTAAGGCTATGATGGCTATCAATGTAATGGCAAGAATTATGTATCACGATACCAAGACGAGGTTATCGTTCTTGCTTACGGTATGGTGTCAAAATGGAGGACCAATACCAAGACGTAGTCGAGGTGGTTGTTGTTAATGACGCGTCCGTGGCGAAGATGAGCGGAGGTGACGTTGATGTCGAACCGTACCTAGATAGCCGAAACACAAAAGGATACGGAACCGCAACTCAAATTCTCAAAGCTCGAAGTGGCAACACGTGTTGGAGTATGAAACGGGTAAGAAAAGGTGGTGGTATGCGGAAGTGGTGCTGTTGTATAGGTGGTAGGAGTGGTATGCGGAAATGTGGGGCGGGGGTGCTGATTAACTGAAAAAAAATCAGTTTCGTCAGGGTTCGTCGGACGTCCGGGTTGGGCCGGTCGTCCGGTCGTCGGACATCCGGTAGGGGTCGGACGTCCGGTGCCTGGGCGAACTTTGGGCACGGGATGAACAGCTAGGGTTCATGGTGGAGATGTGGAAATTCATCGAATCCGGAGGATTTTGTGGATGGAAAGGGTGGGGACAAGGGGGAAAAGCTATATTCACTCAAAACAAAGCAAATCCACGGATAAAAACTAACAAAATTTCAACACACCAACAAAATCACAAAAAAATTGGGGGCTATTTTTGTGGGGAATTTTCGAATTAGAGACAAAAACAACAAAAACTAGGCCAGCAACACAACGGGGAGGCTCCGAAATCATGATCAACGTGGCTCATGATACCAAGATGATGTAGGGTAGGAACCCTATAGGCTGATCTTTCATGAGAGGAGCGTATCCCGCGATGAACACGAAGAACACGAGGGAAACGAGGGGAAAAAACACAAGGGGAACACAAGAGAATCACTCAAACCAACATGAACGATCACACATGTGCTTGGTCCTCGAAACACAAAGAGAGATACACGATCCAAAGTCAACAACAGAAGATACACGGTAATCAGTCTTCTCCTTGAGGAGGTCTTGAGTTCTTCCCTAAAAGGGGTCTTGAATCCGCTTGGGGGATCTTCTCCGTAGGAGGCTCGAATCTCCGAGGAGAGGGCCGGACGTCCGGAGCCTGGAGATCGTCGGACGTCCGGTGGCGAGCGGACGTCCGGAGCCTGTAGCTTCTTCTTCATCACTTCTTCTTCTCCGTTCTCACGTCCATCTTCCTCTTCTTCTTCTCCTAGCTCCTTAGCTTCTCCGTGATACCTGAGTATGCACAAAGTGTCCGTATGAGGTAGTAGCCATGTCTCATGTGCATCAAAGTGGAAATGTGAGAGGAGTGATGTCACCTCGGTTTCGAGAGCTCTTGCACATGCTCATGTCGTGGGTCCGCTAGGCACTTTGTGAGGCAATGGTAGGTCCATGGGGATGACCTTGGGATGCCCCGCATCAATGTGTATGTGCACATGAGAGTTAGCATAAGATAAGCATCTCTCAAAGAAATTTGATGCATGGTATAAGAACATGGCATCCATCATGAAAGAATAGTTATTGTGTATAACACGGTGGGGACACAAATTGAGCATGCAAGTATGTGGCCCAATAATAGCATGGTTATTCATGGGAAGCATATGATGCACACAAGTATTGGGATCATGCAATGAATGGGATGAATCAAAATCTCCTAAAATGTATGAGGAAACTATGAGGGTCTTCTCATGAGCAATATTGAAAACATCATATGGAGAAAATCACTACTAGGAAAAGGGCTATAGCTAATATGGACATTAATGGCGCACCATGTGTAGGTGCGCCATTAGTGTCCTCATTACTAATGGCGCACCAGACACACGGTGCGTCATTACTAACAATTTTTTTCCTAAACTAGTAATGGCACACCAAGGCATAGTGTGCCATTACTAGTTTTAACTAGTAATGGCGCACCACACACTCTGTGCGCCACTACTAACATTTTTTTTACTTTTTTTCAAAACTAGTAATGGTGCACCAGTGTATAGTGCGCCATTACTAGTTCAAACTAGTAATGGCGCAGCACAACCACGGTGCGCCACTACTAACAATTATTATTTTTATTTTTTGCAAAAACTAGTAATGGCGCACCACGTCATGGTGCGCCAATAGTAACCAGTAACCAGGGTTACTAATGGCACATTGTTAGGTGGTGCGCCATTACTAACTTTCTTTCCACCCCCTTGGTGGACCGTCTTTTTAGTTTTAGAAAAAATAAAAGAAAATGATGGAAATGTCAAAAATAAAAGAAAATAAGTTTCCCATGTGATATGTGGTCTAGTTGTTGGGAAAATTTACAAATATGAATTTCAACTTTATTTGCAAAATCTCTCTGGAATTTAGTAAAATGGGCATAACTTTTGCATACGAACTTGAATTAAAAAGTTTTTCATATGAAAAAGCATCTACTCAAAAAGTTACATCCGAATTGAACCGGGGGAACTTTGTTCAAGATTTTCAGAATCCCCATAAACCTAACAGAACGAAAGATACATGGCTTTTAAGATCTAGAGGGGGCAAAATGAAAATAAATCAAACTTACTAGTGTCACACCGTTTGCTAGGTGCGCCACTAGTAATAAAAAAAAAATTGGTTTCGAATTTTTTTTTGAATTTTTTTTCAAAATATGATACAAAATATGACCGGGAAGTTTGATTTTTTTTTCAAAATTTCATCACACTCATGAACATGAACAAAGTACTAGACATCAACAACGTTTAATAGGATCAATATGATAGATATATCAACAAGTGCTTGTTAAGTGAGTTGGTGCTGGGGTTAGATAGAACTGTGAAGTTAAGCGTGCTCGGGCTGGAGTAGTGTGAGGATGAGTGACCTTCCGGGAAGTTTGTCCATGGAGTGCGATTTGACTTGAGATTAAGAATAAAAATGAAAATTTGAAAAAAAAATTCTAAATTTTTTTTGAAAAAAAATGTTAGTAATGGCGCACCTCTATGTGGTTCGCCATTACTAAGTACTAGTGGCGTGATAATAGTGGCACACCTATAATGCGTCATTAATAGCAAAAATAGGTGCGCCACTAATTAGCCTTTTCCTAGTAGTGAATGGACAACATCCAAAACAATGCATATCCGAAGCTAGGTGGTCATGGCATGGCATATGAGATAAATGATGCAAAGGGAGCATATCAATATCATCGTAAGAAAAACAAATACCAATAACCATGGGCTTGTCATCTAAGCCATATGTGCAAATTGGGTTTATTTTAATAGCATATGCATAGTCACTATGAAGAGATTGCAAATATGACATATGATTGATCTCATGCATAGCATATGACAAGTCAAGATGATTGGCAAACATGATGTGACCTAAAGAATTGTCACAAGAAATCCTATGCAACATGGCATCACAACTAATAGACTCCACATGGCAATCATCAAACTCATCATAAATGGGTAAATCATCGCATGGGGAAGTCGCACTAGCATGAAGCATGGTAATAGGTTGATCAACAGCATGCAAGCAATAAATGTCAAGAATGTCCACTAGTGGGACTAGAGCATCACCTTCACCTATGTTACCTTTGTCATTCCACTCATGTGGTGTAGGTGAGGTGGGAAAGACCAAATGGTGGTCAATATCATCATCTTGATGGAACCATGTGGGGGTGCATCATATTCCACCATGGCCATCGTGTTGTCCAAAGGTAGGACCAAGTCATCATGTATTGGCGTGTCGTCATATATGGGACCTCGCACCAAATGAGAATACACAATAGAGGTAGAGGTTAAGTTGTTATAAATCAAAGTGGCCTCACATGTCGTATCAACTACCTCGCTCTCTCTATGTGGTGGTTCACTCACCCCCTCAAAATAGGAGCACTCAATCTCACGTATGGTGGAGTCACTCATCTCACTCAAGTGGTGGGGGTTGTGGCTCTGCTCACATGGGAATTTGGGTAACACATCATATATGGGGTTAGTGGTGAAGTCACTCTCACTCTCAATATGGTGGCACAAGTCACTCAAGTCGTCATACATTGCCGTGGTCGAAGGGAAAATCCCATGCTCAACCATCTTGTCGTCGTCACCGTGGATGAAGGCCAAAGATGGCACATCATCACTCTCGCCTCCTAAGATGGAAGAATCATCCTTGCTATTCACCATGTCATTTGCCTCCAAAGCTTGGTCCTCGAATGGCTCCGTAGTTGTAGTCGTCGCCGCACCATCTTGAAAAAGAGTCGAAGTAGACTCGGCACCATCAATGCCACAAAGAGGGATGGCGGTGAAGTCGAACTTGGGAGCATCGGCTTGGAGCTCGTTGGGCTTGGACATCTTGGTGGTACTAGCCTCATGCTCGTTCTCATGGAGCTTGGTCGTCACGAAGTGAGCTTGGGGTGGAGAAGCTTTGGCCTTCATGAGTTCTTGTTCCGCCTTGAGAGCACAAATGTCGTTGTGCAATCCCATCATGAAGTGGAACTTCATCAAAATGGGGTCATCCACGCCGGCCAGTCGCAAGGCTTTCTTCAACTCCTTGAAGTACTCATCGACGGACTTGGATCCTTGGATGGTGTTCTCCAATTGGCATTGAAGTTGTTCCATGTAGGTTGGAGGCATGAACTCTCGCTGCAAAGCTCTCTTCGTCTTGGGCCAACTAATGTCGTACGTCTCCGAAGGTGTGTAAAGCCACCATGTGGATGCGTAGTCACGTAAGTTCCTTGTGGCGCACTTCACTTGATCTTTGGGAGGAACTTGATGTAGCCGGAGGTAGTCGTCCATCAAACGCTCCCACTCTAGATACTCCTCGGGTTCTGGAGTCCCATAGAAAGGAATCTCCTGGTCGGTGTCGAGGCCGTAGTAGCTCGTGCAAGTCAAAGACTTGAGCTTGGGGAGCTTCTCTTGAGCGTAGTCTTGAGGTGCTTGTTGGTGAAGATGCCGTATATCCGAAGGCGAAGATGCCTTGAAGTCGCTTGGCGAAGATGCCAAGGGAGATGGTGAAGTCGTTGAGCTATTGTTGGTGTTGAGTTCTTCACCTTCACGTTCGTGGTGGTGATGGTGTCGATGCCGATGTGACCTTGCCGGAGATGGTATCTTGGAAGTATGTGTACTTGAGCATCTTCTCTAAGATGAGGAAGATCGCTTGTAGGACTTGATGAGGGCTTTGATATCCTCCATTTGAGCTTGCATCTTGGCGTCGGTAGAGTTATTCGTGGCATCGAACTCGTCGTTGTTGTTGTAGACCGAAGGTGAAATGCCTTTCCTATCCATCACAAGACTCGAGTAGAGGTGAGTAGGAAATGAGATAAACACTACCAAGTTACCTTTTCCCAAAGATGAGGATGTATCCCGTTTCACTCAATGTGAGATGAAAGAATAGTGGAATTGGTACTGGACTTGTTCACTCACACCTACAAACTAAAGCTTATGGAGTAGCTCGGTGAGGATAGTGGCACAAAAAATTTAATGCAAAATGTTAGCAAGAGTCAATAATGTTGAAAGAGATTCACAAATTCGCAAGTGAAAGGCACACAAAAACGCACAAACTGGTAGATAAATGGGGTCGTGCAACCAAGGAATGAGCTCAAAATGTGGAATCCACAGGAAACGCTCGTGTTGCACAACTCAAGAGAGATGCTAGCACGATTGCTCAATAGGAGGATACGACACTTGTGCACAACCTATAAGATGCAAAGATATATCAACTTTCTATCCCAAGTATGCTATTATGTATGGTTCCCGTTGTTTCTCAAGATGATCCAGGATGATCGGATATGACAATCTTATGCAATGTGGTATGATGCTATGGCTCTTGCTTACAAGCTTCTTTGCTCTTTCTCTTTTGCTTAAAAGCTTATTCTTTTTTTTTGATATGGCCACTATGCAAAATGCACCAACCAAGATAGCAAGTGTGTATATACGGGAACAATCTTGTGACACAAGGGATGATATGATGATACCAATATGATATGGTATGTATGCAATGGAATGGTGGATCACTAATGTGCACAAGTAACGTTGCCGTCAATACTCAAATGGCTAGTCTCGATAGGCAAGTAACACAAAATGGGCTAGGGGTTAACAATGCAATTGCAAGGGGAATATACAATGGTGTCGTCGAGGTTACCGTCCTTGGCGATGATGAGTTGCGGTGTTCTTGATGTAGAACCGTCCCTAATTAGCCGAAACACCTTAGGAAACGAAAAAACCACGAACTCAAAATCTCCAAAGGCAAATGTCAAAATGGTGGTAGCGGAATGCGGCGGTGGTTGTGGAAGTATTGGTGGAAACCCAGTCAAAATGGGTTATGGTGGTGGAAGGGTATGGTGGGCTATACACGGTGTCGGAGTTGAAAGCACAGTCCCTAAGTAGCCGAAACACCTTAGGAGACACAACTCACAACACAAACAAGATTGGGATAAGTTGGGATGGCGGAAGGGTATGGTGGGCAAGGTTATGCGGAAGTGGTAGTGGTGGTTGATGAAGAAGGAACCGTCCTAAGTAGTCGAAACACCTTAGGAGACTCAAGTCACCACTCAAACAACCACATATACAATGGGGATCAAAATGGGTTAGGTTACGGAAGTCGGTGGTGGTAATGTCGATGATATGGTGGAAGCCCTATGCAAAGATGCCAAAGTTCCAAAAAATTGATGGAGTCAAATGGTGATGGTAGTATTTTTGTTGTAAGGGGGATGTCAAGAGCTTCAAAACGAGCTAAAGAACGTAAAAACGGACTCTGGATGAATTAGTTATGGCCGAAACAAAATTTCAGCACATTCAGTTTTAGGGTTACCCGGACATCCGGGAGGAGGTCCGGCTGATCCGGGTTCGTCAGCTCCGGAACGGGTATTCGGGTGCGTGGGTTATTCGTACGTCCGGGGGGGGCGTCCAGCTGATCCGGGGATGTCCGGATGATCCAGGAGAAGGTCCGGATGATCCGGGCAAGTCAATCTGCTCGGGATGTCCTCTCGGGGATGAATTTTTGGGCGGAAAATGGATGCTTTTCGGGGAAAAATTGAGGAAATGTTGTGGATGGAAGGTGAGGAAACTTGGGGAGATGCTAGATCCACTTGCAACAAAGCGAATCCACGAATCAAAATCAACAAAACATCATCAAAACTCACAAATCACAAAAAAATTGGGGGCTATTTTTGTGGGTATTTTCGGATTAGAACGAAAAACAACAAAATCAAGCTAGAAAACGAAGAGGGGGGCTCCGAAATCGTGATCAACGTGGCTCATGATACCAAGATGATGTAGGGTAGAACCCTAGTGGCCCGATCTTTCACGATTGGAGTGGATCCCCTCGAAGAACACGATGAACACGGGGAAGAACGGAGAGAAATCACAAGGGGAAACACTCAAGATTAAGTCCAATCACACATCCACTAGACAATCAAACACACAAGATCCACAAGGTACATGAACAACAAAGGGAAAGATACAAGGTAAGGTCCATCTCCAAAAGGAGGTCTTGATGATATTCTAGATGGATCTTCCCATGAAGGGGTCTTGACGATATATCCTGCAGGAACTTCTCCTAGATGGAGGTCTTGGCCTCCAATGGAGTAGTAGTCTCTCTCTCTCTCTCTCAAGAGTAGAGTGGTACAAGGAGCAAAGCTCTCTATAAAATGAGCTATCACTTTGGTAACTCTAGAAAGGAGGTGGAGGGGGTCTATATATAGTCTAGTGGGCGAACGGGTAAGTGAGGGGGGCGAATGGGTACACGGGCCTCGGCCCAAGTCATGGGTGCAGGCAAGGCCAGATGATCCGGGCGGGGTCCCGGATGATCCGGGCATCAGGGGTCCGGATGATCCAGACGGATTCTCGGATGATCCGGCTTCGGTGGAAGTCTTCGGCTGCCTTCAGCGCACTTATCCGGACGATCCGGGGGAAGGTCCGGATGATCCGGCTGAGCCCGGATGATCCGGACGGCGGTCCAGATGTCCGGCATGCCTCCAGCAGCAGCTCCATCTTCTTCTTCTCCTTTCTTCTGTCTTCTCTTCCACGCTTCCCTCGCGGACGGTGTAGTCATTCCTTGGAGCTTGCACTCCTCCTCGTCGTCCGTGAAGTTCCGACAATACCTATGCATGCACACGGGAGAATTGTCAAGTAGTATACCATGCTCGAAGGGGTCAAGTGAACCCGTGTAAAGGAGATGATTCACCTTTATGTATGTGAAGTAGATGTCGCACGTGTCACTTGCCAAACGGACTCTTGACATGGTGATGTCCGTAGGATGCTCCGCATCAAACCCCTAGTCCAGGACTCCCTTAGTAGCCCCCGAACTAGCCTTCAACACCGACTTCCTGTAACTCCCATGACTGCAGACTCCGGCTTGCAGGCGAGTTCCCTTTTCTTTTGAGTGTTCAGAATAATCTTTCTCTAGTTAGATCTTCAAACGGTGCTCGATCCTTGCACGAGAGGCATGTGCCACCTCTAAATATGCAAATGAACATCTGTTTTGTGTGTCCGTACTGCACGTGGAGTGAGAGGGGGTGGTCAGGATCTTCGATGCTAAGCGGGTTATTCTCATGATGAGTGTTTATTCACTCATCCTTGCACGAGACATGCTGGTAATCGAGATGCCCAGTCCCATGATTAAAATTGCAAAAGAATAAAACAAACTCACTCAAAAAGTTGTTAGTATGGAGGGCACCCGAGGATTCGGCTAGCCATGGCTTGTGTTTATTGTTGGAGGGGGGGGTGAACTTTGCTTTTACTGCTTGGGAACCGCCGCTAATTTGTTTAGCATGGAAGATATTGAAAACTCTCGGTCGTAACGCTGACAGGAAAGGTATGCCTCCCAAAATTATATCTATCTCTGATTTAAGCTTCGAGCTCTAGAACCTTTGCAAATCCTTGCTTCCCTCTGCGAAGGGCCTATCCATTTAGTTTTATGCTATTTTACTTTTTTTGTTGAGTCATCAAATTCTCGAACAAGCACCAGTCTTGAGAGCACTATTGTCATTCTCATGCATTATGTATAGTTAACGGTGTGTGCATCATGACTGGATCTCTTCTACATGAATTACAATGTTTAGTCGCTGCTTGAAATTTGGAGGTGCTCTGCATTTATGTTTTGCGGCCTCGGAAAGGGCTAGCGAGATACCACTATTGTCATATTATATCATGATTGTTTTGACAAAGTGTTGCCATTTGAGATATTTTATTATTGCTCGCTAGTTGATTATGCCATTAATATGAGTGAATATAATTTCTAAGAGTTATCATTTGCATGGTTAGTCATAATCTTTGCTGAAAACCTGGGTATTATTTAAGCATATATAGGACAGCACTATTCTAATCCCAGGATTAGAATAGTTATTTGGATCACGGCGCGCCCTATATAGGGGCTTAGCGGATGATCCCGAACCCACCTCGCTATCGTACCTCCCCACGCCCCCACTCCCTCCCAGATCTAGCGAACCTTCCCACGCCTCACTCCCTCTCCAATCCAGCCACCCACCCCGCCGGCTCCGGCCCGCCCCCGCCCAGGGAACCAGCCGTCGTGCCTCTCTCGCCCCGGGAACTGGCCGCCGCGCCGTCCGCCGCCCTGAGAATCGACCGCTGTGTCGCCCCTTCCTTGTATTGGGCTGCCGCCGGGGATCACGCTGCCGCTGCCGCTACCTTCGCCCTCCACGGATCACGCCGCCGCCGCCACCCTTCCCGGATCGTGCCACCACTGTCCGCCTCTAGCTACTGCTGCCTCCGCAGTCCTCCGCTAGCTTTCGCTGTAGTCCACCGCTAGCTCAGGCAGGGGAGGCAGTACTTATCCGGCTACCCCCGCGTCACCTGTTGCCACACTGAACAGCGTCCGGACACCACCACAGATTGCCCCTGGTGCTGCTCGAACTTCTCCACGCGGGCGACTGGTCGCTCGAACTTCTCCACGCGGGCGACTGGTCGCTCGAACTTCCCCTTGCCAGCCATGGTGGGCCTTTGTAAACTCTCATGGCGGCTCCTCCTCCCCTGTAGTACAAGCGAGGTCAACTGCAGCGCGATGGAGACGCAAAAATTTGTGGTATGCACTAACACAAATCCTCCAGGCTGCCTATATCGTTAGCGGCAGAAGCTAGTTCAGTTATGAGTTCTGACATATGCTAGAGGAATTTCCTTTAATCCAAACTGAGCAGAGCTTGTGGCATCTCTTTCTTATTTTTTCCATGTGAAAAATTATGAGAAGGAAGGAATTGTCTCTCTAGATGAGCAGTTCCAGTTTAGTTCTTCCTACAGATTCTTCAATTTTTATTTCCCAAGTATTATGTTCTCTTAGATATTAGATTAGTACTCTTTCTTGCAAGCAAGGATGCTTTGAAAAATCAAACACGTGATGCTTGATACACCATGGCTCAAGTTCTCTGCAAATTTTGTTGAAGGTCATCGGACTGTCCTAGCGCGCGACATGCTGTATGCCTTGGCCCTCTCTTTCCTGGTGACGAGCTTGACGGTGACGCTGCATCCCACATTACAACCTGGCGCCACCCTCCGCCCGAACTATGCCGGTAGTGCGTCTGAAGACCTCGTCCGTCCTTGAGCTCCTGTTCCACGCAATCAGACGCACATACACATACACAGCTATACCCCGTATACTTGAGCTTTAGAGCTTTTGAACTCTCTGAATTTGTGTGCATGTTTTCTTTATTCTGTCATTACATAGCTCCACCACTGAATTTGAAAATTCAGTCAATGCTTATACTTGATAAAAACAGCAAGAAACAATGACATATTATGTGTGTTTTTTCATGGAAGTGAGCTGGGAATTTAGATGTTCCTTGTCATAATATCGAGGAGATCGATCATTCAACTATTTATGTTATCCTTCGTGCTCTGACTTGAGTGAAGTTATGTGAACAAGCATAGTATATTGTTATTTTCTGATTTTGAGTCGTGGCATACAGTCATCACACAAGGTAGTTCCAATATACTGGAGCATATTACGCACATGGTTATCCTGCCTAATGCCTAAAGTGATATCTTTTCAATCTTTGTGCTGAATACTAAACATAACTATTGTAGGTCTTACCTGACCCATTGTCCCTTGCTACCACCTAGCCTCCTCTCAATGGGGCCCCATCGCTGCAGCACTCAGCGCGTTTCGCCACTGCCAGCTACGGTCGTTCAACCGCGCAGCCCCAAGAAGTTCGGGTGAGCAACTCGATTCCCGCTGCTGTAGCGCCCGGACGAGGCCCAGGTCCTTAATATTCCAGGCTCATACTTTTGCAAGTATTTGAGTTTCAGCGGGTATTTGAGTTCAGGGAAAACTTTGGTGAGAGACAGTGTGAGCGATCTGCACCACTGCTTATTATTTCGGTTCACATTGGTGAATCCTCACATTGCCGGACATCGACCATGCTGCTCTTGTTCTGATGAAATTTTGCACGAGTTAATTGTGGATGGAGCATGTGTCTATCATCGATACTTTGTTTGTGTATATGTGAATGCATCTTCTTTGTATCAAAAATATTTGTGTTGTTTATCATGTGGTATGTACCCAAAAAATTCTTTTGGCCCTTGTTTGATATGTACAATAGTTCAATCTTGAAAAAATTACACATTCTGCGACGAAAGGTGTGGAGTGGGAAATGTTAAATCATCCACTAAAAAAGTTTCACGGATTCTCCCTTGAAAAAGAAATGTAGGAAATGCTAAATCTCTAGAATTCACATTAAAAAACAGGAAGTTCAATTACCAAACTTCATTCAGTATATAATATATGTATATAACCAAAAATAGGAAAGGAAAAAATACAGAAGCTCAATTACCAAACTTCATGAAAAAAATACGGAAGTTCAATTACCAAACTGTTTGTGTTCTGGAAGTTAAAAGGAAACTAATCGAAAAAGTTAACATGACAAAACCAAAACAAGTCAGGACCTTAAAAACCAATAAAATGCCATGACAAAATCATTCCTTTCATGTGGGTTTCGTAGAAAATGTTGCATTTTCTGGTTGCATGAAGGGTAAAATGTTTCAGTATCACAATCGACTTATATTTCATGCTTTTTTGAAAACCATATTTTTCTCTAAGAATAAAACTAAGAAGTTCAAACTAAACTAACGAAGAAGTTCGACGTTTATAAAAAACTCAAATCTTTATGAACCTATAAAAACAAACAAGTTGAATTAAATTAAGATACCAATTCAAAAAGTCTATAAAAAGAATGAATTTTCCCCATTTCTAAAAAAGTCTAGAAGCTCAAATTAAAATAACGGAGCGGTTCAATATTTCTAAAAACTCGGATTTTTAACCTCTACTAAATAATAATAAATAATGAAGTTCAAATAGATTCCCCTTTAAAAAACAAAGAACTTCAAATTTAAATAACGAAGAGGTTCGATGTTTATTCCAAAGTTAGGATTTTTCCCGTTACTAATGAACAAACAAACTAGTTCAATTTAGAAAAATAGAGTAGCTCAAAAATTGTACAGAAAATAGATTTCCCCATTTCTACAGAAAAACCTAGAGGTTCAAATTTAAATAACGGAGAAGTACAAATATTTATTACAATACCAAGAAGGTCAAATTAAAAAAACCGAGCCATTCAGAAAGTTTATGAAATCCTATTTTCCCTCTTTTTAGAAAGACCTAGAAGTTCAAATGGAAATAATTGAGCGGTTCGATATTTATTACATAACTAGGACTTATCCTGTTACGAATGAATAACACCAAGAAGTCCTAATTTAAAAAATGAAGCTATTTGATGTTTATAAAAAAACTAAAATTTCCCCAACACTAAAGATTAAAACCAAGAAGTTCAATGTATGTAAAAAATTCAGGTTTTCTTGTTAATAATGAATACAACCAAGAATTTCAACTGAAACAAACGGATCAGTTTGATATATATTTGAAAAAAATGAGTTTTCAGTTACTAAAGTATAAAACCAATAAGTTTAATTCGAAATTACGAAGAAGTTTGATGTTTCTAAAAAATAACAAAAAAAGTTTAGAACATTTAATTAGTAAATGGATCTCCCCATTTCTAAAAGAAACCTAGAAGTTCAAATTAAAGTAATGAAGCAGTTCAATATTTATTGAAAACTCGGATTCTAACCGCTAATAGAAAATAAAACCAACGTGAGGTTCGAATTAAAATAACATGAAAGTTTGGTGTTTATTAAAACCTAAGATTTACATGTTCCAAAAACAAAAATAAAAACCAATGCCATTTTGGCATTTTTAAAACCAACTCATAAAAATGAGGAACTTTTCTTGCTAGAAGTTTAAGTGCTCAATGAGGGAAAGTTGGAAATTGCTACCCACTTGTGTCTATGTTTTTACAAATAAATTAAAATTTAAAAAAATGTGGAGGGGGTCCAATATTTATGAAAAACTAAGGATATTTTGATGCTAAATGAAATAAACCAAGAAGTCCAAATTACAACATAGAGAAGTTCGATATTTATAAAGAAACTCAGATTTCCTTGTTAGTAAAGAATAAAAATGACGAAGTTCGAATAAAATAAAAATGATGAAGTTCAATTTACAAAAAAAATGTTTGATGCTTATTTAAAAAGATATTTCCTTTCTAAGAATATGACTAAGAAGTTGAAATTAAAATAACAGAGAAGTTCGTAGTATATAAAAAAACTCAGATTTGTTGCAAGAAGTTCACGTGCACCTCCGTGCACGGTTCAGAATTTATATTGTTGGACGTCCGACCTCCAATTACATGTTTTAAAATGGCAAAAAAATGAGATGTATACACGAAAATGCGACAAAAGTTCATAGTGAAAACAATGAGAAGTTCAAGTACTACAAGGAGTACATTTCAGGTGAAAATAAAAGTATAAAAAAATAAAATTTTAAAAGGTTTGTTGAAAGAAGTTCAAGTACTTTTTCCGGGGAAGTTCAAAAATTCTCGTGAGAGAGTTTCACCTTGTATTTCCATGTTTGATTTTTTCCGTATAAAAATTGAATACAATTCTTTACTCAAAATATAAAAAGGTGAAGTTCATATTGGAAATAACAAAGAAGTTCGGAGTTTATTAAAACCTAGGATTTACCTGTTCAAAAAATAAAAAAAACACAACGCCATTTTTTGCACTTTTAAAAACAACTCATAAACAAAAAAAATGGTTGCTAGAAGTTCAAGTGCTCAGTGAGGAAAAGTTCAAAAAATTCTTATGAGAGAGGTTCACCGTGTATTTAGATGTCCAAATACATAAAAAATATGTTGTTTTTTGTGTTTTAAAATAATTCTCTCAAACCAGAGAGAAGTTCAAAGTGATAATAACCAGAAGTTCACGTACTACATAGTGTGTAATTCATATAAGAAAAAAACAATAAAGTGAAACAGAGTGAAGTTCAAACAGACATGCCCCAGAAGTTCAACTACTTCATGCAGTGCAAAAAATAGCACGTCAAAAACAGAGTGAGGTTCAACCAGACATGCCCGAGAAGTTCAACTACTGTACGCAGTGCGTTTCCATTCGCAATGAAGGCAGAAATCATGATCTCGTCATTTCCCTAATTTATTTCAAAATGACTGGAATATTATTTGTGTAAGTTCAAGTCCTCGATCGGAGAAAATTAAAAAAAAATGTGAGAGAGGTTTGTACAAAAAGAATATCATTTGTATAACACTGACAAAACAGATGAGAAAATTACAAACAAAAATACGTCACAGAAGTTCAGCGTGAAAACGGCAGGAAGTTCGACTACTATAGTGAATGAGTTTGAGAGGAAAACTTTTAAAATCGTCGCGAGTATGAAAAAATGATCAACACGGCAAAGTTGCGTGTTTACATCAGCTTTCCACCGGTATATTACTTGCTCAATTCTTGTGAGTGTTCCGATGAGTGGATGGAGAGCTACGGGCAAAAAAAACACGTGAAAAACAGAGTGAAGTTCAAATAGACAAGCCGAGAAGTTCAGGTTCTTCACGCGGTGCATTTTCTAAGAATCTGTTCCGCGATAAAGGCAGAACGAATGATCTCTCCATTTTCGAAATTACTTGAAAATGGCTAGGAATCAGAGAAAACCATCAATATAAAAAAGTTTTGCATTTTCCTTAGCTTTTCAAAGGTATATTACTTGCCCCATTCCAATAAAGTTTGTAGAAATTACGGCAAAAATATGTTTTTAGCCATTTTCAAAATTGACTTAAAACTATAAGGAATTGGGAGAAACAATATATACCAAAAAGTTTCGCATTTCCACAAGATTTCCAACGCCATATCATTTGTTGCATTCGGACGTACGTTTAAAAAAATATATCAAAAATACGAACTCGGTGGAACTTGTACCGTTTTCTAAATTACTCTTAAACCATTCACAATTAGAAAAAACTTTTTACATGAAAAATTAGCGCATTTTCATAAGCTTTCCAACACAATATCATTTGCCTCAATTGGATTAGCTGTTTAGAAATGACACCAAAAATAGGAACTCGCCGTTTGGTTTGCGAAATTTTACGATTTTCCAAATTACTCTTTAACCGTAGGGAATTAGAGAAAACTTTCGAAATGTGGAAGGAGCGGTTTTGCAGCAGCTTTCCAACGCCATATTATTTGCTTCATTTCGATAAACGGTTTTAAAATGCGATCGAAAATACGATTCACGTTTTTTGTATGAAGAAAATACGGCTTCCAAAACTGCTCTTAAATTGCTTACATTTTGCCAAAAATTTAACTTGGGTCATGATACTGGTGTCCATAGCTTTCCAACCGTATATCGCAAGCCCTGTTTGGGCAATGTTGGCGGAAGTTCAACCTAGCATTGGGAGAAGTTCAAGTCGAACAACTTAGGCAGTAAAATTGCAAAAAATGCAATTTCATCACGTCCCAAGAGCAAACTCAGCCAACGAGCGAGATTCCTATTTAAAACCAGTATTTAGTTGCTAAAAACATTTTTAGATTACACTAACATCATATAGAACATGACTAACCAGAATAATTCGTGGGGGGAGCGACGGTTGCGAAGATAGCCCGAAGGTCGGGTTCGTACAGAGGGAAGTTCAAGTGCGTTACTCAGGCAGTTCAGGTAGTGGTCAGAATATTATTCTGACCCCGTGATCAGACTAGTGTTTATGTATGTATATACATACATATATGTATATACATATATATACATATATATATATATATATATATATATGGATACAAGAACAAAAGAGTTCATAAAAGTTTTTTCTTTATCACTTTTAGTTTGTCAACTGAATTGCGTGAAGACAAGCAATGAGTTAAGCTTGGGGGAGTTGATATGTCTTCGTCGTATCTACCTTCCCAAACACTTTTGCTCTTATTTTGGACTCTAATTGACATGATTTGAATGAAACTAACTCGGACTGACGCTATTTTCAGCAGAACTACCATGGTGTTGTTTTTGTGCAGAAATAGAAGTTCTCGGAATTGGATGAAACTTTTTGGATATTTTTTATGGAATAAATAAATAATACTGGAGCAAAGACCCACTTGAGAGGGGGGTCCACGTGCCCACGAGGCACCAGGGCGCGCCCTGCTGGCTTATCGGGCCCACATGGCTTTGCTGACCCTAATCTCAACACTATAAATTAGAGAAAAAATAAGAGAGGAAGTTTCATCACATTTTACGATATGGAGCCACCGCCACCTCATGTTCTTCATCGGGAGGTCGGATCTGGAGTCTGTTTAGAGCTCCGAGAGGGGGATCTTCTGTCTTTTTCACATCAACCATCCTTCATCACCAATTTCATGATGCTCACAGTCGGGGGTGAATAATTCCTTCGTAGTCTTGCTGGACGGTGATGGGTTGGATGAGATTTATCATATAATAGAGTTAGTTTTGTTAGGGCTTGATCCCTCCACTATGTTTTGAGATTGATGGTGCTAGGACTTTGCTATGCTTAATGCTTGTCACTAGGGCCCGAGTGCCATGGTTTCAGATATGAACCATTTATGTTTTCATTAATATATTTGTGTTCTTGATCTGATCTTGCAGGTTGTATGCACCTGCTACGTGTTATGACCCGCTTACCCCAAGGTGACAATAATTGGTATTCTTTCTAGTGATTAACATAGTTTGAGGAGTTTATGTATTCACTATGTGTTAATGCTTTGTTTCTGTACTCTATTAAAAGGAGGCCTTAATATCCCTTAGTTTCCTTATGGACCCCGCTTTCACTGGAGGGTAGGACAAAATATGACATGCAAGTTCTTATCATAAGCATGTATGACTATATACGGAATACATGCCTACATTACATTGATGAATTGGAGCTAGTTGTAAGTGCATCTAGTGCCACCCCTAGTTGGTTTTGGAGTATTGACAACAAACCTAGTTGAGGGACTAATGTGTTTGTGAGAATTGCAGGATAACACAGGTAGAAGTCCCTCATTGATTCGGTTTTCCTACCGGAGATGACCCCTAAAAATGTATGAAGACATTGAAGTCAAAGGTGGTATATGAAGATATTCACATTGAAGACTATGACAAGAGAAGACACCACATGAAGCCTATGGAGCTCGAAGACTTAGATCTTTCGTAGTTCTCTTTCTTCTGTGTTGAGTCATAGGAACCACCGTACTGTTAAGTGGGGTCCAAGAGAACCAGTCAGAATGACTGAAGTGATGCTTAAACAAAACCTATGTCTTCGAGTGAAGACTTTGAGAACTGGTCCAACAAATCATTGTCTTCAGCGAGTCACTGGTTTCATCTTCCCTTCCCTTTACTTACTGTTACTCCTTGTGAAGTCATTGTATGTTCGCACTATCTTTTGTCTTCACTGAGTGACTGCGTGTTCTGTGTGGCTTCACAATATCTTCCTACCTGATCCTTACTACATTGCTGCTATTAGTCATTGTGCTTTCACTCTATTGGATACTTGACTATGGCTTGCCTAGTGTAGTCTACCTTCCACTGCAGGGTAATAGGTTTATTTCTATCGTTTGTCTTCATAACTTCCACGTTTTGAAGACTTTCATAAAAATCGCCTATTCACCCCCCCTCTAGTCGATATAACGCACTTTCAATTGGTATCAGAGCAAGGTGCTCCCTTGTTCTGTGTGATTCGGTTTAACCACCTGGAGTTTTAGCTATGTCGACGGCAGGGATAATTAAAGTCTCCGCTGCGTGCCCTGTCTTCGATGGAACTGAATATCCCTACTGGAAGAATAAGATGCGCATGCATCTTGAAGCCATTGACGTCGACCTATGGTATGTCATCAAGAACGGCGTTCCCAAGGCTGGAGAAGGTGTCACTGCTGCTGATGTCAAGAAGTTCGTTCAACTGGACTCTACTGCCAAGAATATCATCTGTGGTCATCTGACCAAAGGACAGTATGGCCATGTGAGTGCTTTGGAAACATCTAAGCTGGTCTGGGACTGGCTCTCCAAGGTCAATGAAGGCGTCTCAACCTAGAGAGATCAGAGAATCAGTGTCCTTCGTAACCTCTTCAACCGCTTCAAGCGAAATGAGAATGAGAATGTCCAGCTCACATTTGACCGACTCACTGACATCACAAATGAGCTTCAAGCCCTCGGCGCTACTGAGATCACCAAACATGAAGTCGTCAAGACACTACTGAGATCACTTGATAGTTCGTTTGACACCCTAGCCCTGATGATTCAAGAACGTCCTGATTTCAAGACACTCGATCCGTCTGACATACTTGAGAGGCTCAACACACATGAGTTTCAGCTTTCTGAGAAAAGAAATATCTATGGTCCGAACTATGGGCGAACTCGTGCCTTGAAGGCGAAAGTTGTCTCCTCATCTGAAGAAGAATTTGACAGCAGTTCGGATGATCCTGAAGACATTGGAAGGGAACTTGCTATGCTTGTGAAGAAGTTCCAAAAATTCACCAAGAAGAAAGGTTTCAGAAAGTCTTCCCGATCAAGCTCAAGGAATGATGAAGCTTCTTCTCACGACTACAAGAAGAAAACATGTCACAAGTGCAAGAAACCTGGCCACTTCATCTCTGAGTGTCCACAGTGGGACAATGAGAACAAAAAGAAGAAGAAGAGCAAGGAATATGACTCTGACGAAAAGAAGAAGAAGAAATACTCAAAGTCTTCTTCCAAGTCTTCCTCAAAGTCTTCATCACACAAGAAGAGCTCATCTGGCAAGGCATGTGCGTTTGTTGGCAAGGAAATGGATTCAGAGGAGGAGTCCGCTTCTGAGGAGGCGGAGGTGGAGTCTGAGGAGGAGTCCGATTCAGGCGTCGCAAGTCTAGCTACAGCATACGTTGCCAAGTCCATCTTCAACACTGAAGACAATGACTTCATCACCGACACCGATGCAAATGACAAGGACTACTCCGCTTCTACCTACTGCTTCATGGCATGTGGTTCCAAGGTAAACACACGCACTACTCACTATCAAACATCTAGTGACGATGACTCTGATTGTGGTTCAAAACCCAGCTACAAAACACTTGCTAAAATTGCAACTGAACAACAGAAAGCTATGGAACATATTCAAAAACTGTTAGACAGAAGTGATGATCTGTTAGGTGCTGAAATGACTCGATCTGAATCCTTAATTGAAGACATAAAAAATCTTCACCTTAAGTATGAGGAACTTGAAAGTCGTCATGAAACTCTCTCAACAACTCATGAAAGCTTTCCTATGATTATCTTCAAAGGAAGCAAGATCTTGAGAAATCGAGAGCGGCTCATGAAGATCTTCAAAAGGAAAACGAGTCACTTCGCGCCAAACAGATCAGTTCCACTCAGGAAGGATTTGAACCACCATGTCTTAAATGCATTGAGCGTGATAATGCTACTTCTGTTGCTGAATGTTCTACTGCTACTACTGTTGCAATATCTTCAACTGTTGATGTGGTAACTAACCCCTCTGCTGAGGATACCACTGCTATTGCTTATGAGAATGCTAGGTTGAAGACATTGCTTGAAATAGGGATGTACAAAAGTCTTAAAGGGCATCAGACACTATGTGATGTCCTCAAAAAGTAGATTCTGAACCGAAACCCGAGGAAAGAGGGTGTTGGGTTCGTAAGGAAAATGAATGCTGATGGCTCTTACTGGAAACCTGAGTAGTACCCCAAAACCACATGGGTTGCTGCAAAGGAACCTTCAGCAGATCCATCCAATCTATCTGGCTTCACTTGTGCTAACCCCATTATCATTGATGAATCCCTTGATGCAAACTATAAACTATTTAAGAATCAGAATGGTGAAGTGTTTACCAGGTACATTGGTACTAACTGCAGGAATGGACCGCCTATGAAGAAGATCTGGGTTCCGAAAAGGTGTCTGGAGAATCTTTCTGTGAATGTCATCATGACACCTCACGTGAAGAAGACAAACCTCAGACCAAAGGCTTCATACGGTCCAAAGGCTTCATAAAGACAGAGGACTCACCTGAGTCGCACTAACGCAAATGTTTTGCAGGGAAACCATACTCAGGCATATGAATATGAGAGCAGTTCATCAAACCGCCATGTTCATAAGACCAAGAACTATTCTGCTTATTCTTATGAGTACTATTGTCCGCCTGCAAGACTGTTTGCTAGGGCTCCAAAGCCAGAGTTCTCAGATGCTGCACTTAGACTTATTGCTTCTAAGCCACCCTTGAAGATGTGGGTGGCCAAGAAAGCTTAACTCTCTTTGCAGGGAAAGGTCTCCAGCAGAAAACCAAAATCGTCTGATGCTATTGCTGGGGACCTTAAACATCTTGTAGGGCGCAAGATCAAATGCCCGAATGGTCTTACTATGTACTTCGTTCCTGAATCGCTTGCTACTCTCCCTATTAGTCCTAATCTGGATCTAAGCTTTCATAACCCAATGGTTCGTCAAATGTTTTTGCTTCACAATGCTCTTCGTGAAGCCTATCCCCCTAACTGCACTGTAGGGTACGACACCAGCGTCTTCAGAATGGATTATTGATAGTGGGTGTACAAATCACATGACTGGCAAAAGAAGCCTTCTTATGGACTCAACCTTACGTCCATCCGACAAGAGCCACATCACATTTGCTGACACTGGTAAAAGTAAGGTATTGGGTCTAGGTAGAGTTGAAATCTCAAGGGATCAACACATGGATAAAGTCATGCTTGTTGAATCCCTTGGCTTCAACTTAATGTCTGTCTCAATGCTTTGTGATTTAAATATGATCATAATATTTGGAAAATATCGTTGCCTTGTTCCAATGGAATCTAACAAGTCTCTAGTAATTGAAGGGTATCGAAAAGATGATTTGTACGTGGTAGATTTCTCAGCAGGACCACAGCTTGCCGTATGTCTTCTAGCAAAAGCTTCAGAATGCTGGCTCTGGCATCGGAGCCTTGGGCATGCTGGCATGAGGAACCTCCACACCCTAGCAAAGAAGAAGCATGTCATAGGCATCGAGGGCGTCAAGTTCAAGAAAGATCACTTATGCGGTGCCTGTGAGGCAGGAAAGATGACGAGGGCCAAACATCCCTCGAAGACAATCATGACCACTACTCGACCCTTCGAACTGCTTCACATGGATCTTTTCAGTCCCACTCATTACTCAACTCTTACTACTACTTCTTGTCTCTATGGATTTGTCATTGTTGATGATTATTCTAGATATACTTGGGTGCACATAATCCTTTACAAGACTGAAGTGCAGGATGTCTTCAGACGCTTCGACAATCGAGCAATGAACAACTATGGCGCCAAGATAAAGCATATCAGAAGTGACAATGGCACTGAATTCAAGAACACTGGCCTTGATACATATCTTGATACCTTGGGCATCACACATGAAACCCGGAGAAGTAGGAACGACCACCCGACAATCCAGGCGTGCGTGGGACGTGGAACAGACCCCAAAATTCTGCATAATGGCCACGTGTTCCTCAGATGCGAATCGCCAGGGGCACCTGTGTAATAACGCAGTGCCGCCCCTGTACCTATAAATACACACTTCACGGCGGTCATTATCTCTTCTTCCACTCTCGCACGAACCCTAGCGCCACCGCTAGCCCTCGACGACGCCGGCGACGAAGCGCTTCGCTGCCGCAACCTCTCCGACGCCGTCTTCACGCCGACCGCGGACATCGTCCTCTCCGCCGTTGCCGTAGGTGTCCTCCGTCGCCAAGTTAGGGCACGGAAGATCGAACTGCTCGGCCTCATCTTCCACTCCGTCTAGCAGTTCTTAGTGTGGTAAATAAAACTTCCTTTTACGGCACCGTTGATCCTATGGCTTTGTCACTTTCTACCACAAGCAGTTTCTATTCACACAAGTTAGATCTCTCTCATACTGCATCTCATAACATGCATAGTATATTCACTTATGCTTCACAAAGTAGTTAGTTTCCTCACTTGTACTGATCTCTAGATTCGTACAAATCTGGAACCAACTCCTTATCTATGAGTGAATGTCTTCACACGATGAGGTCAATGTCTTCTAAACTGATTTATATTCAAAATCTTCTGAGAATTCATATGACCTCTTCCCCTTCCCTCGCACCTTAATGCTGTCACAGGTACATGTCCGTGGGAGAATCCCTTGGTTCTCATAGTCTGCATTCATTTGCAGAATTCTTACAGCATCATATAAATTCTCCCGAAGCAAGTTCCTGTTTGTCCAGCAAGCGAAAATCTTTGAAGCCTTTGAACATGTTGAAGCCTTTCAGTTTAAAGTTCATGGCTTCAGAGAAATCAGCAAGGAAGGGTGGCAAAAAGCGTCGTGGAGAAACATCTAGAGATCTGCCAGATGACCTCTCAGAACTGTACAAGACAGATCCTGAAGAGGATTACAATCAGCGCAAGACCCGAATCCAATGGATTCGAAGATATTGGGCAGAACAATGGTTCAAATACCGATTTGTAACCCAGGAATATGTTGAGAAAAATGCCATCAAGAGACCGTGGGGAGACATCCTATACAAGAATCTTCAACCCAGGTCCAGAAATGAAGCCATTGAACAAGGCTTCTATCCCTGCATGGTCCGTGGGCCACAGCCTATTGATGCACACCCATCGTCACTACTATGGTGTCGTGACGACATTCTGTTCAAGCGCAAATTCCAGTTTGCCCAAAACTCAGGGAAGCAAAACAAGAAGACATTGGGACTAGACTTCAACCCTGGTCCCTCAGCTCCAAGGGCTGATGGCACACGAGATGCAGAACCCAATGTCATCGGTCCTTTCTACAACCTTGAAGGTCTCATCACCCATATCTTGGTTCAAGGGATTGCAGTGAATGAGCTTGCAGCTGACGCTGAATCAGATGAAGCGCCTGCAGCGCCGAAGCCAAAGAAGTTGAAGAAGCCTAAAGCTTCAAAGCCTGCCCCTTCACCAAAAATCTCACGGGCGAAGCCACTGGCAACTGCACCTCCTGAAGACAGTGTGCAGTCCGAAGATTTATCACGCATCTCCAAGCCCTAGAAGGTCAAGATGCCTCTGCCACACACCGACCAAGAGCTAACAGCTGCTGCCATTCTGCGCAATGATGCCATTGATCTATCAAGTGATGAAGATCTTGCAGATGACGCTCTTGAGCAACTCATCAAGAGCAAAGAAGAAGCAGAAATCTTCAATGATCTGCCTCTCTTTGTTGTAACAATCATCCACAACTTCATTGATGAGTGGTTTGACACGCCAAACATCAGCTTCGAAGATCTGCAACTACCCATTGGCCTCAGTGTCGCCTTCCATGGCGCCATTGCTTCAGAACTAGCTATCACCCAGCGCATTGTTGAACTGAAGCAGAAGATTGACTTTGAAAAGGCTCAGTTCAAGAAGCATATGGCCAAGCTCAGCATGCAAGAAGTGAAGAACTTCAAGATTATGCTGCACAAGCTCAAGGAAGCCTTTCTAAAGAAATGTGCAGAAGCTCAGGGTTCGCGTGAGCGCATGAAGGTTCTGGCTGACAGATGTGTGCAAGCCTACAATGAGGCTAAGAAGCGCAAGGCCCTTGGGCGTCCTGGCATCGACCCAGGATGGCAGCAAAGAAGATGAAGAAGCCCGCTACGGCTGAACCTGACGCACCAAGGCAGGAAGCAGATCCCATTGTCTTCCCAACTAGAATGACTGGCTCGAAGCCAAAAAGCTGGTCAACTACTTCAGAGCTGAAGAAGACGAGGACTGCTGAGGCTGAAGCCAGGAAGAGGAAACATCCTGAAGCCTCTCCTATTGCCCCCTCCAAGAAGAAGAGGAAGACCAATAAAGATCGGGCTGCTCCCACAGAGCCTTTGATAGTTGAACCCATTTCCATGGTTCGTCCTGACGCTGAACGCCAACTGACAATCCATGAGCCTACTTTCACAGAGGCTCATGAAGCTGAAGACTTTCCAGCAGCTGATCCCATCGCTGCTGAAGACATTGGTCAACATGACCATGTAGAAGATGGTGCAGTCCTTCCTCAGCTAGAGCACCAACATGTATCATCGCCTGTGCTCACGCACATCGAACTCATCAGCATTGGTCATCCACTGACGCCAATTGCACAGGATGCTTCATGGGCGGATCGCCCACAAGCGGAAGAAGACTCTGAGGCCCAGCCAACACAAACTCCACAGGCGTCACCCGCGTTGCGCAGGCTTCGCAAAGGTCCAAGGCCTCAAGTCTCTGCGTCTGAAGCTAAAACTGCTGAAGACATTCCGGCTGCATCAGCCGATGAAGAAGAAGTACCACAAGCTGCTACTCCCCTGTCCCACCAAGAAGCAGTTCTTGAGGAGAACGTGATTGAAAATCTTGTGGCTGCCACCACCAACACCACTGAAGCCACTGACGCTGTCATGGCTGAAGCTAATGTGGAGCCCTCACTAACAAAAGCACCAGAAGTCAGCGAAGCCACTGATCCCGCCACTTCTGTTCCTGAGTCTGCTGCCGGTCCCTAGTTCGACTATCATGTTGAGCACAGGCCTCAGGTACAGAAGCCAATCCCAAAATTGCCAAGGTTCCCGGGTCCTGCATCAGCACCTGGCTCCTTCAATATCAATGGCTTCATAGCAAACAACACATTCTTCAACAGCTCCAGGAACCCCTACTCCAGGGAAAGAATATCATCTGATCGGTTCTGGAGTTATCAACAGCGAAGCTATTACTCATGCGTTCTTTACAACCAAGGTCGCATCTTCCCACACAAGTGCCTTGACATTGAAATAATAGCTGGTCTGCCCCTGTCTCGAAGAAGCTCTGGATTGCTTCAAAGAGGTTGGACTGCTGCCGTTCGTCACTGACCAAGAGCATTGGAATGAAGAGTTGCTGCTCCAATTCTATGCCACACTTCACATCCGCAGGTATAGCAGAGATCCGAAGACTTGGGTCCTGGAGTGGATGACAGGAAACGTTCATCACGAAGCCAAAGCCTTTGACATCATTGAGCTCACTGGTTTGCCCACTCCTGGCGATCTCTACGAGCATGGCTGTCAGCTTCATAGTGAAGCTATTGAGAGCATCTTTCAGAAGACTGAACCTAATATGAGTCAGATGCTTAGTATGATGAAGCCATTGCCCCAAGATGCTGCTTATCCCACGGAGTTCTTCGTTGAAGACCTTGAGTATCTGCCAAGAACCATTTATCACATCATAAGGCGAACTCTTTGGCCAATCAAAGGACATTCTCCCCATGCCAAGCTGGAAGGTGCAATGAAGACTTTGGTCTTCTACATTCTTCATGGAAAATGCTTCAATACACAGGATTTCTTCATTCGCCAACTTGCTGCATCAGGCTCTGATCTATTTGGCTTGAAGTTCTACGCCCCATGGGTCATGCGGCTGATCAAACTTCACTCCACTATCTCATATCAGCCATCTGCTTGCAATCATCAGATTTTTCTGCCTGATGTGGATATGTCTATTGAAACCATCTATCCTGAGCCTGCCAAGGAACCTCTAAGTCTTCAGAATGCAGAACATCAAAGTTTTTCTCAGAACATTGAAGGAGTTGAAGCAGTCACTCGTGTGTATCCTTTGGCTGGCACTACACGTGCACCGCATCCTGCTCTCAGTGGATCCACTGACAGTACAACTGCTCCACGACCCAAGAAGCGCACTCGTGTTCTCAATGACCGAGAGCTTCTTGTGGCTCTTCATCAGAAACAGGATAGGCATGATGACTGGCTGAAGCGTCAAATGCAATGCCTCTTGATGGATGTTAATCGCATTTGCAATCTTGCCACCAAGAATGCTTTTGTTGCCCATGAAACTTCTCGCCGCACATGGAAAGGGCTGACACTGATGTGTTCTGAAGATGATCTTGAAGAGGATGGCTTCACTGAGCGCTTCAAGTTTGACTCCACACCTCCTCGAAGGGCAGTGCTGCGATGAACTCCATCTCTTGAAGACTCTGAGTTCTCTTCCTCTGCTGCAACTGTAAATGCCAGAGTGATCGAGGATGACGACGATGCTACTTCACTGCCGCCTCCTTCAGCATGCTTCGACACTGCTCCAAGCTCTTCTGCACCGCCAAACACCACCGACGCCCCTGCTGCATCACCTACTCTTCATGGGAACGAGTAGATGCTCTATGTCTTCAAACCTTTTTGGTCCTTACTGACAAAAGGGGGAGAAGCATATGAGGTTGATAGTCTTCAAGCGGGTCCATATGGGCGGGTGCTTTATATTTTTCTTCGTGCTTACAACTCTCATTTTGCTACATTTGGTTCTTTGAGTTGTAACACTTAAACTCGATGGTCGTCTGCTACTTATCTGCCACCTTGTGTTGCGATGATAAATTCCACATGTGCGACGATAAATTCTGCACTTAGATCATTCTGCAGACGTCCATTTTCCATTATACATGTCATTATCTTCATATACTTTCACATGCATAGTGGATTGTCATCATAAGTTGAAGTGGATCTCCACAAGTACAACCTGCCATGCGCATTTACATTCCAAAAGCAAATTACTTATATGCACATCTTCAGGGGGAGCCCTTGCAACTTATGAAGACAATTCCTTATCCTTTACAATTTCACAGATTATATTCCCCGTTGAAAACTTCAACTAGTTTGTCATCAATCACCAAAAAGGGGGAGATTGTAAGTGCATCTAGTGCCACCCCTAGTTGGTTTTGGAGTATTGACGACAAACCTAGTTGAGGGACTAATGTGTTTGTGAGAATTGCAGGATAACACAGGTAGAAGTCCGTCATTGATTCAGTTTTCCTACCAGAGATGACCCCTAAAATGTATGGAGACATTGAAGTCAAAGGTGGTATATGAAGATATTCACATTGAAGACTATGACAAGAGAAGACACCACATGAAGCCTATGGAGCTCGAAGACTTAGATCTTTCATAGTTCTCTTTCTTTTGTGTTGAGTCTTAGGAACCACCATACTGTTAAGTGGGGTCCAAGAGAACCAGTCAGAATGACTGAAGTGATGCTTAAACAAAACCTATGTCTTCGAGTGAAGACTTTGAGAGCGAATCTTGTCCAGAGTCGGGCAAGTCATCTTTGCTTGAAGCCCAAGTAAAGTTGCCGTGTGAGTTTGAAATCTGACCGTTGGAACATGTGTCAGTTCCTTAGTGACCCAGGGTCATTTCGGACAAATCAGGTCGGGTTGCCAAGTGGCTATAAATAGCCCACCCCCTACAACCATAAACAGTTGGCTGCTCAGATTCAGAGTACGGCTTTTGTCGTTTGAGAGCAACCCACCTCGAAGCCTTTGAGAGACAATTCCTTGCGAGGATAAAGCCCTAACCACCCAGAGCCAAAGAGAATTAGGCATCACTTAAGTCTTCTTGTCTATGTGATTTGAAGACTTATTACACTTGAGGACTGTGCATCCTCCAGCCGGTTAGGCGTCGCGTTCTGAGCATCCAAGAGACATTATGGATTGCCGGTGAACGAAGTCTGTGAAGGTTTGGGAGTCTACCTTGAAGACTTACCAGAGTGATTGGGCGAGGTCTGTGTGACCTTAGCTCAAGGGGAATATGGTGAGGACTGGGTGTCCTGAGCTGCGTGTTCAGGTCTGGGTGTCCGGGACTGAGTGTCCTAAGGTTTAAATACCTAGCCGCCCTAACCAGACGTACAGTTGTCACAGCAACTGGAACTGGTCCAACAAATCATTGTCTTCAGCGAGTCACTGGTTTCATCTTCCCTTCCCTTTACTTACTGTTACTCCTTGTGAAGTCATTGCATGTTCGCACTATCTTTTGTCTTCAATGAGTGACTGCGTGTTCTGTGTGGCTTCACAATATCTTCCTACCAGATCCTTACTACATTGCTGCTATTAGTCATTGTGCTTTCACTCTATTGAATACTTGATTATGGCTTGCCTAGTGTAGTCTACCTTCTGCTGCAGGGTAATAGGTTTATTTCTATCGTTTGTCTTCATAACTTCCACGTTTTGAAGACTTTCATAAAAATCGCCTATTCACCCCCCTCTAGTCGATATAATGCACTTTCACTAGTTTCGTGTCGCTCTAGGTTATGACTGTTAAATGATGAATGTTATCCAATGTTATCACCGATCCAATGCCTATGAGCTTTTCACATATTGCTTTTGCTAAGTCATTATTACTATTGCTGTTGTCACAATTTCTACAATACTATTGCTGCTACTGTTACTACTAATTTTATTGCTATTACTATCAAATTACCATACTACTATGCTACCGATCACTCAGGTACTCATATTTAGACTCCATGCGTGGTTGAATTGACAACTCAATTGCTAATACTTGCAAATATTCTTTGGCTCCCCTTGTGTCGAATCAATAAATTTGGGTTGAATATTCTATCCTCAAAAGCTTGTGTGATCCCTTATACTTGTGGGTTATCACTCTCTAGTTGGTGCTTTGTAAGAGAAGATGGAGACTCAAAATAAAAATAATAATTGCATAATAGTAAATAGATATGCCCTTCACAGAGGGAAGCAGATATTTGTAGAGGTGCCAGAGCTCAAGGCTTAAATTAGAGATAGAAGTATTTTGAGAGGCATGTTTTTCCTGTCAACGAAAATGACTGAGAATTCCCAATATCTTCCATGCTAGAAAAAATTATAGGCGGTTCTCAAATAGAAAATAAAGTTTATTCCCTTTCCACCATTCTTTCACAATCCATGGCTAGCCTTATCCGCGGGTGCCTTCCATACCAACACTTTCCAAGGAATTTATTATTATTATTCATTTAAGGGCTGGGCATCTCTATCACGTGCCACACTCTCGTGCAATGAGAAGTGAATAAACACTCGTCGTGAGAATAACATATGATGCGGAGCATCCTATGGACATCACCATATCAAGAGTCCGTACGGCGAGGGACACGTGCGACATCTACTTCACATACACAAAGGTGAATCATCGCCTTTACACGTGCTCATTTGACCCCTTCGAGGATGGTATACTACTTGACACTTCTCCCATGTGCATGCATAGGTATTGTCGGAACGCTACGGACGACATGGAGGAGTGCAAGCGCCAAGGGACACCTACACCATCAGCGAGGGAAGCGTGGAAGCGAAAACGCAAGAAAAAGAGCTGCTGAAGAAGCTCCAGAGAGCGGACGTCCGGACGACACCGGACGACCGGCCCCTCCCAGCGACCGGACGTCCGGCCCCCACTGGACGACCGCCACATCTACACCCGAGCCAAATCAGCCGGACGATCGAAGAACACCGGACGTCCGACAAGTCCCAGCGCCCGGACGAACGACGCCGACCGGACGTCCGACGCCACTAGTCCAGTGAAGAAACATCGGAAGTCCGACGCCGTCCGGACGACCGGACCCCCGCGAGCGGCCGGACGTCCGACCCCGACCGGACGTTCGACACTGCCTGTATGCAGCCAGGCCTTTGGCCTTGTATCCCTCCCACACTTACCACTTAGTGGCTTAGACTATAAATATACCACCTCCACCTCCTTTCTAGGGTTAGCGTTGTGATAGCTCATTTGAGGGATAGAGCTTCGATCATCCATATCGGATCTACTCCACGAGAGAGACCGCGGCCCTTCTACGGACAAGATCCACCTTGGATTCAAGACCCCTCATAGGAAGATCCCCTTGTGGATTCAAGACCTCCTTTACGGAGAAGAATCGGCTACCCTTTGTATCGTCCCTTGTTGGATTTGGACCGTGTATCTCTTTGTGTTTCGAGGATCTAGCACATGTGTGATTGTTCTTGTTGGTTTGAGTGATTCCCTCGTGTTTCCCCTCGTGTTCTTGGTGTTCTTCGCGGGATCCGCTCCTTTCGTGAAAGATAGGCCATCTAGGTTCCACCATACATCATCTTGGTATCATGAGCCGCGTTGATCACGATTTCGGAGCCTCCCCTCGTTGTTTTCTAGCCTAATTTTGTTGTGTTCTTCCCAATTTCGAAAATCCCCACCAAAAATAGCCGCAATTTTTTTGTGTGATTTGTTGGTTTGACGAAGTTTTGTTGGATTTGATCCATGGATTGCTTGGTTTAAAGTGGATCTAGCATCTCCCCAAATTTCCCCATCTTTCATCCACGAAATCTCATCAATTTTGACCCCAAAATTTTCATTTTCTGTCCAAATCACGCCCTGGATCTCGCATCTCGCGTTGACCCCGACCCACTGGACGACCGGCCTTTTACGGATGTCCGGAGCCACTGGAACGACCAGACGTCCGACCTCTACCGGATGACCAGAACCCCTAATCCGAGCCAAATTTACGGATTTCTGAGCCCGCCCGGACGTCTGCCCCCCGGACATCCGACCATATTCGGACGTCCGATACCTGTAGTTTTCCATTTCGGCTGATTTTTGTTTTGTCCATAACTAATTCACCCGGAGTCCGATTTTCGTGTTCTTTAGCTTGTTTTGAAGCTCTTGACATCCCCATTCTCACAAAAATACCACCAAAACCATTTGACCCCATCAATTTTTTGGAATTTTGGCATCTTTTCCTAGGCCTTCCACCACATCCTCCGCTACACCACCACCGACTTCCGCAACCTAAACAATTTTGTTCCCCATCGCATTAGTGCTTGCTTGAGAAGTGATTTGAGCCTCCTAAGGAGTCTAGGCTACTTAGGGACGGTTGCTTCTTCATCAACCATCAGCACCACCATAACTTCCGCATAGTTTTGCCCACCTCACACTCCCGCCACTCCAACCTAACCCAATTTTGTGTTCTGAGTTGTGTCTCCTAAGGTGTTTCGGCTACTTAGGGACCGTGCTTCCAACTCCGACACCATGTATAGTCCACCACCTTACCCTCCATTTCCGCATTGCCTACTCGCAAAATGCATCATTGCATTTCCGCAATCCCATTTAGCTTCCGCCACCACCACCGCATTCCCGCTACCACCATTTGACATTTGAGATTTTGAGTTTGCAGTTTTTCCGTTTCTTAATGATAGAGGCGGGGTGTCCCAATCTTTTAATGAGATGATAACTATCGATTTGGTGGAGTCGACTTTGACGATCCGACTACAAACGTGCATGACGTTGCGCCTTAGCAATCGCTAAACCAATCCCCCGAGGTTACTAACGATGCTGGAAGCACGATCAGCCTGACCACGAAGGTTTATTCCTGCACGCAATCGAAGAATAAGCAAGAATATGATAATGCAATCTGAATATTGCGAATATAGATGAAGTATTGATAAAGGTGGGGATCCGAAAGCGGTCTTGGTCTGGTCGTTGGACACAAATGAAGTACACAAAGTTGCAATGGCTAACTTTTAACTAAACAAATCCCAAAGTCTAAACGACGCCCTAAGGGCTATATATATGGAGGAAGAGGGCGGGGGATTTCGTGGCCCTTGGAGGAGGCGTCCGAAACCAACCCTAACTTTTGTTTCCCCACACATACGGACTCTGAAAACAACCTATACTTAAGTATTTCGAAAATACATGGGCCTGGCCCAATAATAAGGTGACGCAACACCTAGAATAGCCTCTGGACGAAATTTATGAAGTGGCATCTTGTATATTTTGTCCAAGGCTTGATGCACTCCTTATGGTGGCTTCAAAGTCCTGAAATCATCACTTGTAACTCCGTTCTTGATCCCCTTGCGCATGCCATCATCTCCATGCTTGAACTTGCTCCAAGGTTCATCTTTCTTGTCCAAACTAGGCCCTTCATTTGTAAGCAAAACAAATGTATCCAATTTAGACAACATCATATTCTGAAGAACATTAGACTCGTTACCAAGAAACGAAAGTACCTGATAATTCAATTGGTGTGCACGAGCTCTAGTAATTGGTCCAGTATGTATAGCAATGGGGGCTGTGGGTGTAACAATGGTACTGATGTCCTCATCATCCTCCCCTTCTTGAAATGAAGTCATCCTCGATGAAAGCTCATCCTCCTCACCCAAATAAGGCTTCAAATCTGCAATGTTAAAAGTGGGACTAACCCCAAAATCTGGAGGCACCTCAAGTTTATATGCATTATCATTTATTTTCTCTAACACCTTAAAAGGACCAGCAGCACGTGGCATTAGCTTTGATTTGCGAAAATTAGGAAATCTATCCTGACGCAAATGTAACCAAACAAGATCTCCAAGTGCAAACACAACATGTTTTCTACCCTTATCTCCAGCAAGTTTATAATTAGCATTCATACGCTCAATGTTTTCCTTAGTTAACTCATGCATTTTTTAAATCAATTCAGCATGTTCTATAGCATCAAAATTAACCTTCTCCGAAGATGGAAGAGGCAACAAATCAATAGGTGCACGAGGTAGGAAACCATACACAATTTTAAAAGGGCACATCTTAGTAGTAGAATGCAATGAACGATTATAAGCAAATTCAATATGAGGCAAGCATTCTTCCCACATTTTCTTATTATTCTTCAAAACAGCCCTAAGCATAGTAGATAATGTTCTATTGACTACTTCAGTTTGTCCATCAGTTTGGGGGTGACAAGTAGTACTAAAAAGAAGTTTAGTCCCCAACTTAGCCCATAAACATCTCCCAAAGTGGCTACGAAATTTAGTATCATGATCTGAAACAATAGTATTTGGCACACCATGCAAGCGAATAATTTCACGAAGGAACAAATCAGCAACATTAACAGCATCATCGCTTTTATGACTTGGTATAAAGTGTGCCATTTTCGAGAACCTATCCACGACAACAAATATGCTATCCCTCCCCTTCTTTGTTCAAGGTAAACCTAAAACAAAGTCCACAGATATATCCTCCCAAGGAACACTAGGTACAGGCAAAGGCATATATAAACCATGAGGATTGAGTCGTGACTTAGCGTTTTGACATGTAGTGCAGCGAGCAACAAAACGCTCAACATCCCGTCTCATCTTTGGCCAAAAGAAATGTGTAGCAAGTATATCCTCCGTCTTTTTGACGCCAAAGTGTCCCATTAATCCTCCTCCATGCGCCTCCTACAACAACAAAAGATGAACGGAGCTAGCTGGAATGCATAGCTTGTTAGCAGGAAACACAAATCCATCGTTAAGAATGAACTTGTTCCAAGTTCTTCCTTCCTTACAATTCTGCAATACATCTTTAAATTCAGCATCATGCACATATTGATCTTTGATGGTCTCCAAACCAAATATTTTAAAGTCAAGTTGTGAAAGCATAGTATAACGACGAGACAATGCATGAGCAATAACATGTTCCTTACCCTTCTTGTTTTTAATGACATAAGGGAAAGTCTCAATGAATTCAACCCATTTAGCATGTCTACGGTTCAATTTTGCTTGACTTTTAATGTGTTTCAAAGATCCATGATCAGAATGTATAACAAATTCCTTGGGCCATAAATAATGTTTCCATGTTTTTAAGGTCCGAACAAGAGCATATAATTATTTATCATAAGTAGAATAGTTCAGACTGGGCCCACTCAATTGTTTAGAAAAGTATGCAATAGGTTTTCCATCTTGGAATAACACACCTCCTAATCTAATTCCACTAGCATCACATTCAAGCTCAAAAGTCTTATTAAAATCAGGAAGTTGGAGTAAAGGAGCATGTGTCAACTTATCTTTCAATACCGTGAAGGCTTCTTCCTGTGCGGTACCCCAAACAAAAGGCACATCCTTCTTTGTAAGCTCGTTGAGAGGTGCAGCAATGGTGCTGAAATCTCTCACAAAATGCCTGTAGAAACCAGCGAGGCCAAGGAAACTCCTCACTTGTGTGACCGTTTTGGGCTGCGGCAAACTCTCAATAGCTTCAATCTTGGCTTTATCAACTTCAATTCCCTGTGGAGTAACAACATAGCCAAGAAAAGATACTCGGTCGGTGCAAAAGGTGCACTTTCCAAGGTTACCAAACAAATGTGCATCACGTCGAGCAATAAAAACATCACGTGAATGTTCCAAATGTTCCTCCAAATATTTTCTATAAATCAATATGTCATCAAAGTAAACTACCACAAATCGTCCAACGAAAGCACGTAAAACTTCGTTCATTAATCTCATGAAAGTACTAGGTGCATTAGTTAACCCAAAAGGCATGACTAACCACTCATATAATCCAAGCTTAGTTTTAAATGCTATTTTCCATTCATCTCCTAATTTCATACAAATTTGATGGTATCCACTACGCAAATCAACTTTGGAGAATATTGTAGAGCCACTCAATTCATCAAGCATATCATCTAGCCTAGGAATAGGATGACGATAACAAATAGTAATATTATTAATGCCTGTACAATCAACGCACATACGCGACGTACCATCCTTTTTCGGCACTAAAATGATAGGAACAACACAAGGACTAAGGGATTCGCGTATATAACCTTTGTCGAGCAGTTCTTGTACTTGACGCATAATCTCCTTCATCTCCTCTGGATTGGTACGGTATGGTGCATGGTTGGGTAATGTTGCACCGGGAATTAACTCAATTTGATGCTCAATCCCTCGAATAGGTGGTAATCCCGATGGCACGTCTTGTGGAAAGACGTCAGCAAACTCCTGCAAAATGTTAGTGACAGCAGGAGGCAAAGAGGAAGGCACGTCCTTGAATGAAAATAATGTCTCTTTGCACACGAAAGCGTAGCAAACAGATTTGCAAAAATCTCGATCATCAATACCAGATTTGGTGGCAAGTAAACATGCACTTTTCAATTTAATTTCAGAAACAACACTTGATGGTTTATTATTAGGCTTCATTTGTTTCTCAAATTCTTTTGCCACAATCTGATTTTCACTCTTATTTTTCTCTTGTTTGGCTTTATTAGCTCTATTAATATCATCTTTCAAAATGGAATCATGAGTCATAGGAAGCAAAGTAATATTTTTATCCTTATGAACAAGAGTATACTGATTGTTTTTACCATGGTGTACAGAATTTTTATCAAATTGCCATGGTCTACCAAGTAATAAGGAACATGCTTGCATAGGTACCACATCACAATCAACATAATCAGCATATGTAGAGATACTAAAATGCACATCAACAGTATGTGTTACCTTAACCTTGCCGCTTGTAGCTTCTCCACCATCTCCATCCTAGCCAAGTTATTGCAGCTCCCTCCATCTATGATGATGCGAACAGAACGTTCCTTCACAATTCCCTTTGTATGGAACAAATTATGCCTCTAATTTTGCTCAGCTTGTGTAACCTGCACACTCAAAACACGTTGAGCAACTAAACATTCATACCTATCAGCATCTTCAGGAGCCATGTATTGCGTCTCATGATCAGAATCATCTCCACCGTGTGCTTCATGTGTAATAAGAGCCAAAGTCTCCTCATCATAGTCACTAACGGACTCATACCCACCATCCTCAGTAACAATCATCACACGCTCAGATTTGCATTCTCTCGCAAAATGTCCTCTTATCTTACAACGATGACAAATAATATCACTTGTGTGCCCTGTTGATGCCATGGAAGAAGAAGAGCTCTGCGCAGGCCCAGCAGGTGTGCTCCTGGAAGATAGTGGTGGTTGTGCCTGCTTTCTTGTATCATGGATGGAGGTGGCACCTGATGAAGGTGCTGGTCCAGTCGAAGTAGAGGATGCACGTGGTGTCCATGATGAAGATCGACCGGCAGAAAAGTTAGTTCGCGCCAATGCCTGTCGATCCTGCACTTTACGTTCAGCTTTACAAGCAAGATGGAAAAAACGAGTGATATTAGTATACTCCTTATACTCTAGAATGGTCTAAATCTCTCTATTTAATCCACCCATAAAATGTGCAAGCATAGCTTCATTCTCCTCAACAATACCACATCTAATCATGCCAGTTTGTAATTCCTGATAATATTCTTCTACAGAATTTTTTCCTTGTCTTAAACGCTGCAATTTTTGAAGTAATTCACGTTGATAATAAGGTGGAACCCGACAAGTACGCATAGCAGCTTTCAAAGCAGCCCAAGTAGCTGGAATGGGATATAATCTACAATGTTTAGACCACCAAACACATGCAAAACTAGTGAAAGCACAAACAGCAGCAGGAACACGTCTCTCCTCAGGATATTGCAAACATGTAAAATGTTGTTCAGTTTCTAACTCCCAAGTAAGATATATATCAGGAACTGAAAGTGCAACTATCCCTGGGTGGTTTTGGTAATTCCTAACAACATATAGCTCATTGAGCTAACATTATTCCAAGATTAATATTTCAGGAAAAGCTCAATGAATGGCATGGCATGGATGAGGAAAGTGGATCCCTCAAAATTCTAAGGACAAAAAGTTTGGCTCAAGCTTGAAGCTCAAGACTCTACATTTTATATTTTAGTGATCCAAGATCACATTGAGTCTATAGGAAAAGCCAATACTATCAAGGAGGGATGAGGTGTTTCTTAATGGCTTGCTTGCTCAAAATGCTTAGTGATATGCTCCAAAATCCTCAACTACCTTCCCACATCCACATATGACCTAAACCAAAAGTCAAACTCGGCCCCATCGATTCTATTTATCCGGCACCACCGAGTTTCAAATGTCATAGCCACTGCCACAAACCCTAGGCAAATTGGTTTCACCGATAGGGATCTCGGTCTCACCGAGATGGGATTGTAATCTCTCTGTTTCCCTTCGTAACGGTTCGGTCTTACTGAGATGAGCGATCGGTCCCACCGAGATTGCAATGTAAACTCTCTGTTTCCCTTTTGTAACATTTTCGGTCTCACCGAGATGAGCGAATCGGTCCCATCGAGTTTACCTGACCAACTCTCTGGTTTGCTTATTACCAAAATTGGTCATACCGAGTTTGTGTAATTGGTCACACCGAGATTATGTTATGCCCTAACCCTAACCATATCGGTCCTACCGAGTTGCATCTCAGTCCCACCGAAAATCCTAACGATCACTAGGTTTGCTGAATCGGTCCGACCGAGTTTAACCATTCGGTCCCACCGAGTTTGGCAAATTGTGTGTAACAGTTAGATTCTGTGTGGAGGCTATATATACCCCTCCACCCACTCTTTATTCGTGGAGAGAGCCATCAGAACATACCTACACTTCCAATACACATTTTCTGAGAGAGAACCACCTACACTTGTGTTGAGGTCAAGATATTCCATTCCAACCATATGAATCTTGATCTCTAGCCCTCCCCAAGTTTCTTTCCACTCAAATCTTCTTTCCACCAAATCCAAATCCTGTGAGAGAGAGTTGAGTGTTGGGGAGACTATCATTTGAAGCACAAGAGCAAGGAGTTCATCATCAAGACACCATTTGTTACTTCTTGGAGAGTGGTGTCTCCTAGATTGGCTAGGTGTCACTTGGGAGCCTCCGACAAGATTGTGGAGTTGAACCAAGGAGTTTGTAAGGGCAAGGAGATCGCCTACTTCATGAATATCTACCGCTAGTGAGGCAAGTCCTTCGTGGGCGACGGCCATGATGGAATAGACAAGGTTGCTTCTTTGTGGACCCTTTGTGTGGGGAGCCCTCCGTGGACTCGCGCAACCGTTACCCTCCGTGGGTTGAAGTCTCCATCAACATGGATGTACGATAGCACCACCTATCGGAACCACGACAAAAACATCCGTGTCTCCAATTGCGTTTGAATCCTCCAAACCCTTCCCTTTACATTCTTGCAAGTTGCATGCTTTACTTTCCGCTGCTCATATACTCTTTTGCATGCTTGCTTGAATTGTGTGGAGATTGCTTGACTTGTGCTAAGATAGCTAAAATCTACCAAGAACTAAAATTGGGAAAAGGCTAGATTTTTATTTGGTCAAGTAGTCTAATCACCCCCCATAGACATACTTTCAATCCTACAAGTGGTATCAGAGCTTTGGTCTCCATTTGCTTTGATTTTCATAGCTTTTGGTGGTCATAGCCTTGGTTTCACAACCTAGGAGAGTATGGCGTCTAGCAAGGGAAATTATCACCGTAGAGATCCTTACTTTGATGGTACTAATTTTGCTAGTTGGAAGCATAAGATGAAAATGCATATTCTTGGACATAACCCCGCCGTTTGGGCTATTGTGTGTATTGGCTTGCAAGGTGAATTCTTTGACGGGAAAGAACCAAACCATGAAGCTACTGCGGAAGAGTTGAAGATGCTGCAATACAATGCTCAAGCTTGTGATATCCTCTTCAACGGATTGTGCCCTGAGGAATTCAACAAAATCAGCCGTCTTGAGAATGCAAAGGAAATTTGGGATACTTTGATTGATATGCACGAAGGTACCGACTCCGTCAAGGAATCCAAATTGGATGTGCTTCAAAGTCAACTTGAGAAGTTCAAAATGAAGGATGGTGAAGGTGTCTCTGAAATGTACTCTAGGCTTGATCTTATCACAAATGAGATTGCCGGCTTAGGGAGTGAAGAGATGACCGATAGATTCATAATCAAGATGATCCTAAGAGCCTTGGATGGAAAATATGATACTATGTGCACATTGATCCAAATGATGCCAAATTACAAAGATCTCAAGCCAACGGAAGTCATCGGAAGAATTGTTGCTCATGAGATGTCACTCAAGGATAAAGAGGAACTTCACAAGAAATCAAGTGGTGCTTACAAAGCCTCATGTGAAGACCCCACATCATCGAGTGAGAAACAAACCTTCAATGAAGAATTGAGATTAATGGTGAAGAACTTCAACAAGTTCTACAAGAGTAGAAGTAAAGAGAGAAGCTCCAAGTCAAGGTCCTACAATGACAAAAGATCTTCTAGTCGAGAGCGAAATTGCTACAATTGTGGAAGGCCTGGACACTATTCCAATGAGTGTACGGCCCCCTACAAGAGAAGAGAAGATTCTCCAGAGAAGAAGTGGAAGAGAAGAATCACCATCTAGAGAAAGAAGGAGTAGAGATGATCGTTATGAATGAAGACCCTCACGGAGAAGCAAGGATTCGGAAAGAAAGGACAAGTCATCAAGGAGCTACACAAAACGAAGACATCAAGCTCATGTTGGTGAATGGGTATCCGGCTCCGACTCCGACAACCACTCCGAGAGAAGCTATCTCTCCGACTCCGAATATACTCAAGATGAAGGTGTTGCCGGTCTAGCACTTGTGACAACCAACTCCTACGACATATTTGACTCACCAAATGAAGGAGTTGGAACATGCTTCATGGCTAAAGGCCCAAAGGATCACACCCCGAGTATGTTGATTTCAGTAGTGATGAAGATGACTTGTTAGCTGATGATGATTTACTTGTTAACAACTCTAGTGATGAATACTATGATGAAACGTCAATTAATCATGCTAATCAAGATGAAACGAATGACAATGATAAGGAGAAGATTGAGTCTCTAACTAAAGAACTAAACACTCTTAAGTTAGCTCATGAAACTATCTTAGGAGATCATCGAGAACTTTTAAGGACTCATGAGAAATTATGCTTTGAAAAGCTCAACCTTGAGCAAGAGCATGAGTTCTTAAAATCAATCAATGATGATCTTCGTAAGAAAAGTTCTTCTTACATTACCAAGCATTTACTCTTATCCACTTACATGCCTCAAGTCAAGTCTAGTAACAAGAACAAGAAAGATTCTTCCTCTAGTAGTAACAATGATCATGCTAAATCCAATATTGTTGCTTCTAGTAGTTCTCTTGATTCCACTAATGATTCTCTTAGCCAAGTTACACTTGAGCAAGAAAATAGCTTATTGAAGGGAATTAAGAGAAAGGTGTTTACAAGAGCCTTGCCGGAAGTAAGCAATTCGAGGAAATTGTACGCAAGCAAGGAAGGCACCGGAAGAATCAAGGTGTTTGTTTTGAACGAAAGTTCAATGCCAATGGAGTTGAGTGGGAAGAAGATCAATACCCCAAGACGAAGTTTGTTCCTCAACAAGAGAAGTATGATCCTACTTCTCTCAAAGGGACACAAGCACAAGATGATCTTCCACCACAAGACCACAAGCAAAAAGGCAAGGACAAGCTTCAAGAGGAAATTGATGCATTCGAAGAAGCTCCTAAGGCATTGGTCAAGTGGGTTCCCAAGACTACTTCAAGTTCCACTTCATCAAGTACAACTACAACACCGAGGATTCCCATCAAGATGGTGTGGATCCCGAAGAAGAAGAACTAGAGAGTTCTTGAGGGTGACTCTGCCAACATACTTCACTCTTATCATCTTGGCAAGAACAAGTGCAATCAACTTCCACATCTTGCACTAGTTCAAGGAGTCACAAACCCTCTTGTTGGTAAGACAAGGGACAAGGTAACCTAAAAGCTTTCATAGACATCACCTTGTGTGTGCATCACTCTATGTCTATGGATATCCTTGTTTTGTTCCTTGTGGGACTAACCCGTGTAGGTATTGAAAGTGCAACTCACTCCAATGGATAGCTTCTAATGATCTACATCAACATAGATCATCCACATCTTCAACATCTACATGAAGTCATCATCGACAAAACCCAAGGTTAGTTCATCCCTCTTAGGGGGGATCTCACATCTAGGGGGAGCTTTACTCTAAGAATTGAGCTAAAGCAACTCTATTGGTGTGAACACAACAATGCTTTATGTAAAAGTGGTAACCCCACTTGTGCTTAAACGATGAGTATGACCTATGATCAAATGTTCTCATTTGACTTCTAAGTCAATATACTCATATATAGATGACCTAGTCATCGCAAATTGTTTGATAGATGCTAGAATTGGTTGTGCATGCTTTGCCACATATTTCAATTGCCATTTTATTGTGTGAGCATGTTTATTGCATATTTTACTCATTCGAGGACATCCACTTGTTGTTTTGATTGATTGGTTTTCTTTTCTTTTGCCAAGTGGATGGACAAGAATGCCTAAGAACCCTCTCTAGCTATCTATGCTTTTCTCGTCTCAAACTCTATTCATGCTACATCACAAAATTTGATCAAGTTAGATTCGAACCATTCTGTGTGAGGAGCACTCGGAGTCCCCGATTCGTCATAGACTTAAACTTCCAAAACATCTTTGTGCGTTTCGGTCTGACCGATTCATCCATTTCGGTCATACCGAGATCACTAAGTGGATCTAGGTTTTCAATCTCGGTGCAACCGATTTGAACCTTTCAGTCACATTGAGTTTCAGTAACTGCTTGCAGTTATGAATCTCGGTGCCACCGAGTTGTTCCACTCGGTCACACCGACAGGGTCGGGCTATATATACTCACGGGCAAAATTTTGGAAATTTCTCCGAAACCCCTTCGCCCGCGCATAGCTCCTCTGCCTCCTGGGTCTCCGGATCGTCCTCCTCGTCGCCAGCCGCCTCCTGTCGCTGGTCTCTGCCGCCGTAAACGGAATTCTTCCCCGCCATTGCCGCCGTAGCGAGTTCATCGCCGAACTAGGGTATGGACTCGATCACAGTGCTATCCCCGTCCGATTCCTAGCACATTGTGTTCATTATGATTCTCACCACGATTGAAATGCTTCTATCCAGGCAAAACACTTCGTAGATTAGAGTTGAATTTAAAATTTAGGGTTAGGTTTCCGCCGAAACCATCTCGGACCATCTGAGTTGTGGAACTCGGTACCACCGATTCGACTCAGGCCATTGCACATGTAATTTTCGGTCTGACCGAGAATTGCAAATCGGTGTGACCGAGTTCAGGACTTTGTGAAACCCTAGCAGTCTTGGTGCCACCGAACTGTGACTCGGTCTGACCGAGTTCACTAGTTTAGGTTCCAACAGCTGCTTCGGTATCACCGAGTTTACAAATCAGTTGATCTGAAATGCTTTCTGTGGAAAACTAAAACTAAGTTTTTGACTCATTCTTTTGCAAAAACCTCTGCATTTTGTGATGCCCATCCACTCTATCTCATCTATATCTATTCACAGGGTCTGTTGTCAGTGTTTGCAATATGTCTGATCAGAGTGACAGCCAGAACAGGTTAGAGGAGCAGGTTCACCTGAGTGAGGGCACTAGTCCCTCTAGCAGTTCAGATGATGGTAGCAGGAGCACTCCCAGCAACTTGCCCAAAGCTGCCACCAGAACAAGGAAGAAGAAAACTTCAGAGTCTGAGGATGAAGACTATGTGGCCATTGAGGATGATGCCACATCAAAGAAGAAAGTGCTCAAGATGGAGTACAGCTCAGCTGCAGTTAAGCCAGGGATGAAGATCAAAAGGCAAGAGCCTCCACTCAAGCATCTTTGGAATCCAAACCCAAAGAGCCTGCTGTAGAAGGAAAGAAAAGGAAGGAAAGGGTCAAGAAGACCATGGCCAAAGTGATTGGAAAGGCTTCCTTGATGGAAGAAGAAGAGGAAGAAGAGGTTGCTGGACCAACACCTAATGCCCAGAAGCTTATGGGTGATGCTATCAGGATAGGGGCTGCTTCATCAAAGCCCAAAGAAGCACCCAAATCAGCCTCCAAGCCCAAGAGTGCACCTAAGAGGAATACCAGGAGTATAGCAGTTGTTGAGAAGAACAAGGCCCTAGTTCCTTAAGTTGCTGCTGATGAAGATGATGAAGGAAAAGTCCTGAGGAAGCTCAAACCCAAGATTCCAGACCACAATGATGCTCATCCTGTGGCTGAGAACATGAAGATCAGGAGAGACTCAGGACTGAGGAAATGGAGAGAGACAGACCCATATGCTACAAGAAGAAGAACTGTTATTGACTACAGGTTCCACACAAAGGAACAACAGGACTTCTATGAGACGGTGTTGTTGGATAAGAAGCCTATAGTGTGTGAAATGAGGTGGGTCGATTGGAAGTATATCAAGGAAAATGAGGAACACTATCCTGGTGTGTTTGACAGCTTCAGTGCTTGTGGAGTTGCAGACTTTGTTGGTCAGAAGCTCACAAAGTGGAATGAGGAGCTCATAATGCAATTCTACTCCACAGCACACTTCTATCCAGATGGCAGGATAGTATGGATGTCTGAAGGTACAAGGTACCACTCACTATTGAGGAATGGGCAAATCTGATCAATGCTCCTAAGGAATAAGAAGATGACTTGGATGTCTATGCCAAAAAGAAGATGGATCACAACTCTATGGCAAACATGTGCAAGGAGATTCCTGAAGATGATCTTGAGACTCACCAGTTTGGGTCAGTAAAACACTTGCTGTCAGGGCTGCCTACGATCAATTGGATCCTTAGGCACACTCTCTTGTCCAAGTTTGGTGATCACAGAATGATCAGAGGCCATGCAATTAACTTGCTACATATATTTGATGTGCCACAGAAGTTCAAGGTCATGAGCCTTATAGTTGAGACAATCAAGAGGACTGCAGCTGACTAGAAAAGAAGTTGTGGATATGCCCCACAGATCCAGGAGTTGATAAACTCAAAGATGGGCACAGGCACATACTTGTTGGATAAGGAACACTTGCCTATCTATCCTGACTTTGAGGACAATCAAGTTGTGATGAATGAGAATGAACCATCATCAGTACAAGCTCAAGAGAAGAAGGAGAAAGCAAAGAAAGAGAAGGCTGCCAAGATGCCAACTCAAGAGGAGGCATCTGAGTACTTTTTGAAAAGCAAGCAAGATCAGCTTGGCTACCTGATTGCATCCACTCTGAGGATTGAGAAGGGACTGGCCACCCTGACTCAAAACCAGGAGAGCTTGGAAAGAATCATGGAGCAAAAATTCTATGACTTGGATGTGAAGGTAACTGAGATTCAGTCTGTTGTGGAGCAACTACAAGATGATATGCAGGAGAGGAAGGGCAAGACAACCACTGATGCATTTGCCAGAGAGCCTAGAGCTCAGAGGTCAACTGCAGTACCAGTACCAGACACCAGAGCCACTTCATCTGCACCAGCTACAACTTCAGTGCCACCAGCTCCAGCACCTACCCCAGCAGCTCCATCTACTTCGACTGAAGCCTTCGTTCTTGGAGTTCTCCAGACACCACCACCTGAAGACCAAGCTTGAGAGACGTTCTAGTGCTATGCATTTTCTATGAACTTTTTGGTAACTTGTTGCCAAAGGGGGAGAAAAATGTATAGATCATAGGCTTCGAGAGAGAGCGTTGCTTTTTGTTCTCTCTTGTCTTCTTGGTTGAACTTTGTTTGTCTTTTGATTGCTTGAGATACTATGCTATTATCTGTGAGACATTGATGATCATGTGGTTGATCATAAGCTACACTTATGCTTGTTAGATGATATTATCTTACTTATCCTTATATGATCATTCACTTTGCTTGGTGATGAGTGCATGTATTTAATTCTTATCATTTTGAGCGCTCCACCAAGATGTATGTGACATGGAAGAGTAACCCATGATCCTAACTCATTGTGCATTTGCAGTCCAAAGCAAATCTTAAGATACGCAAATTTAGGGGGAGCTCTTGCTTTTCACATACTTCTCAAAGCGACAATATCTTTCACTCTTATTATCATTTGTCGAAGCTTTGATCTATATGTTGTCATCAATTACCAAAAAGGGGGAGATTGAAAGTGCAACTATCCCTGGGTGGTTTTGGTAATTCCTAACAACATATAGCTCGTTGAGCTAACATTATTCCAAGATTAATATTTCAGGAAAAGCTCAATGAATGGCATGGCATGGATGAGGAAAGTGGATCCCTCAAAATTCTAAGGACAAAAAGTTTGGCTCAAGCTTGAAGCTCAAGACTCTACATTTTATATTTTAGTGATCCAAGATCACATTGAGTCTATAGGAAAAGCCAATACTATCAAGGAGGGATGAGGTGTTGCTTAATGGCTTGCTTGCTCAAAATGCTTAGTGATATGCTCCAAAATCCTCAACTACCTTCCCACATCCACATATGACCTAAACCAAAAGTCAAACTCAGCCCCATCGATTCTATTTATCCGGCGCCACCGAGTTTCAAATGTCATAGCCACTGCCACAAACCCTAGGCAAATCGGTTTCACCGATAGGGATCTCGGTCTCACCGAGATGGAATTGTAATCTCTCTGTTTCCCTTCGTAACATTTTGGTCTTACTGAGATGAGCGATCGGTCCCACCGAGATTGCAATGTAAACTCTCTGTTTCCCTTTTGTAACATTTTCGGTCTCACCGAGATGAGCGAATCGGTCCCATCGAGTTTACCTGACCAACTCTCTGGTTTGCTTATTACCAAAATTGGTCATACCGAGTTTGTGTAATTGGTCACACCGAGATTATGTTATGCCCTAACCCTAACCATATCGGTCCTACCGAGTTGCATCTCAGTCCCACCGAAAATCCTAACGATCACTAGGTTTGCTGAATCGGTCCGACCGAGTTTAACCATTCGGTCCCACCGAGTTTGGCAAATTGTGTGTAACGGTTAGATTCTGTGTGGAGGCTATATATACCCCTCCACCCACTCTTCATTCGTGGAGAGAGCCATCAGAACATACCTACACTTCCAATACACATTTTCTGAGAGAGAACCACCTACACTTGTGTTGAGGTCAAGATATTCCATTCCAACCATATGAATCTTGATCTCTAGCCTTCCCCAAGTTGCTTTCAACTCAAATCTTCTTTCCACCAAATCCAAATCCTGTGAGAGAGAGTTGAGTGTTGGGGAGACTATCATTTGAAGCACAAGAGTAAGGAGTTCATCATCAACACACCATTTGTTACTTCTTGGAGAGTGGTGTCTCCTAGATTGGCTAGGTGTCACTTGGGAGCCTCCGACAAGATTGTGGAGTTGAACCAAGGAGTTTGTAAGGGCAAGGAGATCGCCAACTTCGTGAAGATCTACCGCTAGTGAGGCAAGTCCTTCGTGGGCGACGGCCATGATGGAATAGACAAGGTTGCTTCTTCGTGGACCCTTCGTGTGTGGAGCCCTCCATGGACTCGCGCAACCGTTACCCTCCGTGGGTTGAAGTCTCCATCAACGTGGATGTACGATAGCACCACCTATCGGAACCACGACAAAAACATCTGTGTCTCCAATTGCGTTTGAATCCTCCAAACCCTTCCCTTTACATTCTTGCAAGTTGCATGCTTTACTTTCCGCTGCTCATATACTCTTTTGCATGCTTGCTTGAATTGTGTGGAGATTGCTTGACTTGTGCTAAGATAGCTAAAATCTGCCATGAACTAAAATTGGGAAAAGGCTAAATTTTTATTTGGTCAAGTAGTCTAATCACCCCCTCTAGACATACTTTCGATCCTACAGGAACATATCTACCCTCAAATGGTGGAATATTCAATTTCAGTTTAGGAAGATGGTTATGATCTCGTACGTCAGGTGGTGGTGCAGCCCTGTAGTTGCGATGATATGCATGAGGATGTCCTGGTGGTGGTGCTGGTGGTTGCACGTAGTTCTGATTTTGATCAACCTCATCCTCGTAATGGTTTTCCACCTCTGCAGTAGCAATAGGAGCTATAGAAGCACCAACAGTAGGTATAGCAGCACCAGAAGTTTGACCAGGCTCAATGGGAATGTGTTGTGCTCGTCCCACTTGATTTGGAAGATGATGATGATGTTGTTGTTGTTGTAGAGGTGCGACAGGTGCAGCAGGTGGTGGAAGACGCGCGAGCAATTCATTAAACTTGTTATCAAGCTTTGTTTCGAACGCCTTCTCAATGCCATCTATCTTCTCCATGGCCTCTTCAAATCTATTTAGCACATCTTCCACCTGTCCACTCATCATTTGCTGAAACTTATCATGTAACTCTTTGTTTGTCATATTCTCCCAGTCAGTCTCATCGGCTTGTGATCCTGCCATGGTTAGCAGCAATAGAAACACACAAGAATATGATCCTACAAACTACTAGGAAGTGGTGGTGATGGTGTGGTGGACAGTCACAAATCCGTCAAGCAAATCTCAAATTCTTACCAGTTCTTACCAAGCAGGAGGTGGTGATCAGCAACCGTTGTAGTCAAAACTCTGAAAGCTTGGATAGGGCGATTACAAGGGAGAGTCAAACGCACGACGTAGATGTATGTGGAGCTAGGAAGGCTTATAATATGGTAGCAAAAAGGATCAGCAATAATCAATTCAGAGATGCAAAGTTGAATAAACACTCAACGACGGTACTGTGTTGGTCCTAGGCTAGACCGTGCTAGAGACGCGAGCCTAGAACACTAAAAAAATCACGGCGCTGCACGTAAACAAGGGAAAAGCACACTCTGGGACTTTTTTTCTGCTCTGTTTTTTTGGCGCTCTTTTTTTTGGTGAAAAATCACTATAATGGCGAGTGTCTCAAAACTCTTCCCACGTCAAACTGACAGGACGGGCACGACATTTTTTTTGACTTTTTTCGGAAATCAGGGCAGCGACGACGAAAAAGGCGACAAAAAATCACCATGATGGCACGTGGCTCAAAAGACTCAAAAAAGCCTAAAAATAGGATAGGGAAAAATATTTTTGCCTGTGAAAATTTTGGCTAAAAACTGCCCGGGGGTCTCCAGACTTTTTTTTTCAAAACCTACTCAGGCAAGGAAACATGAAACGGAAATTAGATGGATCTCGAAAACAAACCTAATATGAAAGGAACTCGGATTGGTGGTGGATATATGGTGGTAGGATATGGCAGCGGTGGTTGTATATGGATACAGATTGGTGGTGGTATATGGATATGGATTGGTGGTGGTATATGTATACGAATTGGTGATGGTATATGGAGACGAATCGGTGGCGGATAAGCGGTGGTGGTAGATAGCAGGGGCGATGATGATGGTGCTGCGGCGGCGTGACAACTTATGACCAGAACTCGAAACTCGAAAAGACTAGACTGTCAGACCAGCAACTTGACACGATGATGCAACCGCAAATTCAACAAAGCAAATACAGAAAAGATTATGCAAAGGCTCGGATTGGTTTGGATAGGATGAACTAACCCTATTTTTTTGCTTTTTCGTGGACTGTAGGTATAAAGAATAGACTCGATCTAAACTATGAAAAACTGTAAAATCTCACCGAGCAACCAGGAAATCTGATACCTTGATAGAGGCGGGGTGTCCCGATCTTTTGATGAGATGATAACTATCGATTTGGTGGAGTCGACTTTGACGATCTGACTACAAACGTGCACGCCGTTGCGCCTTAGCAATCACTAAACCAATCTCCCGAGGTTACCGACGATGCTGGAAGCACGATCAGCCTGACCATGAAGGTTTATTCTTGCACGCAATCGAAGAATAAGAAAGAATATGATAATGCAATCTGAATATTGCGAATATAGATGAAGTATTGATAAAGGTGGGGATCCGAAAGCGGTCTTGGTCTGGTCGTTGGACAAAAACGAAGTACATGAAGTTGCAATGGCTAACTTTTAACTAAACATATCCCAAAGTCTAAACGACGCCCTAAGGGCTGTATATATGGAGTAAGAGGGGGAATTTCGTGGCCCTTGGAGGAGGGGTCCGAAACCAACCCTAACTCTTGTTTCCCCACACATACGGACTCTAAAAACAACCTATACTTAAGTATTTCGAAAATACATGGGCCTGGCCCAATAATAAGGTGACGCAGGACCTAGAATAGCCTCTGGACGAAATTTATGAAGTGGCATCTTGTATATTTCTTCCAAGGCTTCATGCACTTCTTATGGTGGCTTCAAAGTCCTGAAATCATCACTTGTAACTCCGTTCTTGATCCCCTTGTGCATGCCATCATCTCCATGCTTGAACTTGCTCCAAGGTTCATCTTTCTTGTCCAAACTAGGCCCTTCATTTGTAAACAAAACAAATGTATCCAATTTAGACTGCATCATATTCTCATGAACATTAGAATCGCTACCAAGAAACGAAAGTACCTGATAATTCAATTGGTGTGCGCGAGCTCCAGTAATTGGTCCAGTATGTATAGCAATGGGGGTTGTGGGTGTAACAATGGTATTGATGTTCTCATCACCTAAGGTGTTTCAGCTACTTAGGGACGAGTCTCCATCATCTTGATATCTCTATCAAGATCACCGCCACTCATCATCGCCACAGACAGTAACCTCCATATCATCTCGGTATCATGGTATCCCTCCATTGTATATTCCCTTGCCATTGCACTGATAACCCCTAGCCTATTTTGCGTCACTTTCCCATCGATACTAGCCTTTGAGTATTGCCGGCAACGTTACTTGTGCACATTAGTGATCGTTGATCTACACCTCCCGTTGCATACATACCATACCATATCGGTGTCATATTGGTATCATATCATCTCGTGTGCCTCAAGTTTGTTCCCGCATATATACAATTGCTATCTTGGTTTGTGCATTGTGCAAAAGTGGCCATACAAAAAAAGAATAAAGCTTTTAAGCAAAAGAGAGTGAACAAAGAGCTTCTAATCAAGTTCCATAGCATCATATCATACTACCATATTGATCATCTTGGATCATCATGTGCGAAACACCGGGAACCATACATACATAGCATATTTGGGACAGAAAGTTCATACATTTTGCATACCATAGGTTGTGCACAAGTGTCGTATCTGCCTATTAAGCAATTGTGCTAGCGTATCTCTTGAGTTGTGCAACATGAGCATTTTCCGTGGATTCCACATTTTGTGCTCATCCTCGGTTGCACAACCCCACTTATCTATCCGTGTGTGTGTTTCCGTGTGCGACATATTGCTATTGGTCTACTTGTTTCACTTGAGAATTTGTGAATCTCTTTAAACATTATTGACTCTTGCTAACATTTTGCATCAAATGTTTTTGTGCCACTATCCTCACCGAGCTCCACCATAAGCCTTACTTGTGTATGTGTGTGAAACCGACAAGAATTGGTACCAATTGTGCTATTTCCTTGTTACATCATTGAGTGATCATTGATTCATCTTCAACATCGGTCAAGGTACATTTGGTATAGTGCTTCTCCTTTCTCCACTCATATTGGCTCGAGTTTTGTGATGGATAGGCAAGGCATTTCATCTTCGGTCTACAGCAACAACGACGAGTTCGGTGCCACGAACAACTCCAACGACGCCAAGATGCAAGCTCAAATGGAGGAGATCAAAGCCCTCATCAAGTCATACAAGCGGTCTTCCTCATCTTCGAGAAGATGCTCAAGAGCACATGCCTCCGAGCTACCATCTTCGGCAAGGTCACATCGGCATCGACACCATCACCACCACGAACGTGAAGGTCAAGAGCTCAACACCAACAACCGCTCAACGACTTCACCATCTCCCTTGGCATCTTCGCCAAGTGACTTCAAGGCATCTTCGCCTTAGGATGTACTGAAAGTGCGTTATATCGACTAGAGGGGGGGTGAATAGGCGATTTTTATGAATTCTTCACTAAGGAATTTGCAAGTGAGGAAAATCCTTAGCGAAGAACTACTAGCAGCGGAATAAGTACTCAAAAGTAAACATAATAGAGCACAAGCATAGTCATCATGATGAAATGAAGACAAGCACAGAGTACAGAAAGCGTAAACACAGGATAATACAGAATGAAGACAAACAGACTGAAGAAATTGAACTGAGGAATTTGAGAAAGTCTTCAGTCAAAGTCTTCAAACACAGATATGAGCAAGCACTCAACACAGTTATGAGGAAATGAAAGAGTTGAGGAAATAGAACCAGTGAGCTTGGTGAAGACAATGATTTGGTAGACCAGTTCCAACTGATGTCTCAGTTGTACATCTGGTTGGAGCGGCTAGGTATTTAAACCTGAGGACACACAGTCCTCACCGTATTCTCCTTGAGCTAAGGTCACACAGACCTCGCCCAATCACTCGTGGTAAGTCTTCAGGTGACTTCCGAACCATCACAAACTTGGTCACTCGGCGATCCACAATTCCTCTTGGATGCTCTAGACCTTGACGCCTAACCATCTGGAAGAAGCACAGTCTTCAAAGGTAAGAAGTGTCGGATCCACGCAGGATCAATCTCTTCAGTGATGCTCGATCACTTGGGGTTTGTAGGTGTTTGGGTTAGGGTTTTCCTCACTTGATGATTTTCGCTCAAAGTCCTCGGAGGATGGGATGCTCTCAAATGACAAGTGTCAGTTTCTCTTAGAGTAGCCAACCAGCTAGTGGTTGTAGGGGGCGGCTATTTATAGCCTAGGGAGCAGCCCGACATGATAAGACATAAATGCCCTTCAATGATATGACCGTTAGGTGGGTAGATATTTTGGGATAGTTGGCGCATAGCACAGCAACGGTCAGAAATTTGAGTATCAAATTCCTCAGGGCTATCATGTTCCTCACTATGTAGGTAATCCACACTGGCGAATTCCTAACTCCTCAGTCAGAACAAATTCCTCAGAGACCAGAAGAACTTTGTCTCTGTCACTGAAGAATATGACTGAACTGTATGAGATTTCCAATGGCATCTCTTGAAGGGATTGGTAGGTGTAGGATTTTGAGTTGAGCATCACCTGGAAATTTTTCCTTAGTATTTCCTCGACCCCCTTTAATAGTACGGTGTTTCCTATGACTCAAGAAAGAGAAAATGAAACTACGAAAACAAAAGTCTTCACGCTTCATGTTCCTCAGATGAATACCAAGTCTTCAGGATTGCACCAATTTCTTCACTTTCAAAGTCTTCAGAAAGTCTTCAGAAATCCAAAGTCTTCAGTCGAAAGACTTCATTTTTAGGGGTCGACTTTCTCTGTAAATATCAAACTCCTCATAGACTTATAGACCTGTGTCTACTCAAAAACACATTAGTCCCTTAACCTATAAGTCTTCAATACACCAAAATCACTAAGGTGCACTAGATGCACTTACAATCTCCCCCTTTTTTGTGATTGATAACAATATAGGTTAAGTTTTCAACGGGGATAAACATGTGAAGTGTAAATATTGATATTGAGGAATTTGATTGCAAGATATAGAAGAACTCCCCCTGAAGATGTGCATGATGAGGAATTTGCTTTTGAAGCATTGCACTCTTGAAGAGTAGAGTCATGGAGATCTCCCCCTATATCTTGTAATTCATACACGCATTTGACATATCATAATGAGGAATTTGAAATGCATGATGAAATATGGTGAGTGATGTAATTCAGCATGCGTGCATTAACATATATGAGGAATAAGAATGCAGAAAAACACATCAAACGTATCTGGGCACCATCGGATTTAAGTTTACAACTCGATCCACTAAAGTTTCAGAAGAACGAGAGTTGTAACTTAGCAAAAAAGCGCCCATATAGACAGACCCGCTTGAAGACTAATCAAAATTCTCCCCCTTTGTCATCAAATGACCAAAAGGATCGAAAATGAGGACTAACGCCCCTGAAGAATATCAAGTTGATGAAGGAGCGCTAGCGTTGTTGGGGTCGTTTATCGTGGAAGGGCCTGCTGCAGTGTCATCCAAGTCTTCATGCTCGTTGGTGTCGCGTGATGAAGATTAGGAGCCGGACACCAAAGGAGGAACCTTGAACTTCTTGTATTTCTTCGGTGGAGGTGCAGACCAGTCAAAATCTTCCTTGAGACCCATTTTCTCGAGATCTTCTTCACCATACAGATGGGATAGAATGGCCCAGGTGCGACCGAAAACTTCATGGAGGTAGTAATGGTTTTTATTCACTGCATTGTGTGTACTGTCATGTTGTGAAGAAATGAACCAAACTGACGCTTAACCCATTTATGGTTTCGATCCACCTTCTGGTGAAGACTAAGCAGAAGCTCACGGTCAGTCATCACACGAGGAGCAGTGGTTTGAGGAGTAGACTTGGGTGCATTGGCAGCAGAGTCATGTGTGGCAGAGTCATCATTGGTGGAATAAGATGCAGCTTTGCGAAACTGACCATCCAATGGACGAATGCCTTCATCAATGACTGCAGGGGCCTGGCCCTTTTCATCAATTGAAGTAAAAGCCTACTTGAGGACTTCAATCGGGGGCAGATAGCTAAGGTGATTCTGAAAATCAGACTTGTAGTTGAGTGAAGACCTTGTCCTGAGGAATCTCATAATCCAAGGTGCATAAGATTTCAGCTCAAACGGAGAAAGTGGAGTATTTGCCAGAGTCCTCATGAAGAAATCATGATAGTTGATAGGAATGCTATGTATGATGTTGAATAGCAGATTCTTCATGATGCCAACTATTTCCTCATCAGATGAGTCGTGGCCTTTGATGGGACTCATTGTCCTCGTCAGAATGCGATAGATAGTCCGAGGCACATATAGTAATTCCTTCACGAGGAATTTGGTTTGTGGGGCCTGACCTGGCTTCAAAGGCTTCATCAGAACTTGCATGTAGTGATTTGTAAGCTCAGGTTCACTGTAGATGCAATGAGCAGCTTCAAGGGGAGGACTGAGTGGTAAAGCATGAAGCAATTCAGTAGCTAGTGCCGTGTAGTGAGTGTTTTCCGACATCGAGTCCAGCACCCATGAATTCACATCTTCAGAATCTTCTGTGATGTGCAGCGTCGCATAAAATTGAAGAATGAGTTCTTCATTCCAATGACATATGTCAGTGTAGAAATTTAACAGTCCAGCGTCATGAAGAACACTGAGGACTGGCTCGAAGCACGGCAGAGATTCCATATCCACGTGAGGAATGTGCTCATGGAAGAAGATTTTGACTTTGTTGAACAACACTGAGGAATAGAAAATAGCCTGGCTGGCAGTCCAGAAACGCCTTTTCCTAATGCGAGCAGAGTCATAGGGGTTGTAGTCTGTGAAGAATACATGCTCGCCGAAGAAATCATCAGCCTTGAATGCTTGCTTCCTGGAGAATGGATCCTTTGGCTTGGGTAGAGAAGTGTCAGTGAGTTGCATCACAACCTTAGGAATCGCAATCTCAGAATCTTCAGGCTAAGGAATTTCTGGTTCCTCTTCAGTGGCAGTGTGCGTCTTCAGATGTTCAGCAGCAGCAGTTTCTTCAGCACTAGTGGCTGGAATTTCTTCATGTATAGACGAAGTGGGTGAGTTTCTTCAGAGCCCATTTGAACAGTTGGTGCAGGGGACTGAGGTATTTGCTGTAAAGGTGTGAACAGTGGAGAGTTTAGATGCTGGCTTTTCCCAAATTCATCACTTAGCACAGGTGTGGTACAACCAATGTCCACATCTTCATCTTCCATTTCTTCAACGCCAGCCTCTTCAGCTATGAACTGAGGCATAGGCGAGGAAACAACTGTTGGTGAAGGGATTTGATCCGCTTCAATTTCTTCATCCATCTACTCTGACGAAGCAGCAGAAAGATTTTCTTCATCAGATCCGCTAGGGATCACATATTCTTCATCAAAAGGAACAAGGTCCTTTGATGGCATGGTTGAGATCGGAACAGCATCAATGGGATTTGCGAACGAACTTGTCATTGACTTCATGTTCTTCGGAGCTGAAGAATCTAAAGTAGCTAATGCTTTCCTTTTCTTCACAGCTGCCCGCTCTCCAGCCTTGGTCTTCTTTACATTTGATGCAGATGGAAGGATCAGAGTTGGTGTAGGCGCAGGAGGAGCAGAGGAATCTGGTTGATTTTCTTCAGGCACAACTGATGCAGTTGCCCTGACTTCTTCATTTTCTTCAGGCGCACAACTAGTGGATGCCCTGGCAATTTCGTCAGCGGCTGGAATGCAGTCATCAGCCCTGGAACTCACATTTTCTTCAGCAGCCTGAAAGTCATCAGCGATGCTGGCATGTTCTTTAGTTCGTTGAGTAGATGCTTCAGCCTGAGGAATTTCCTGTGGCGATGAAGCTGCAATATTTGAGGTGAACTTCTCAGTCAGTTTAACAAACCTGACCTTGGCTCCTTGCCAATCAGCATAGTAGGCTTTGAAGTCATCACTGAGGGTTTTGATTTCAGACTGGATTTTTACAAGTTCATCAGTTGTCATAGTGATAACGTTGTTCTTCAGAAATTTCTCCTTCTTATATTGCGCTTTCTTGATCTGCATGGCCTTCTCATATTTCCATTTTTCTTCTTGGATGAAATGGTTCAGCATGTGAATTTGGCCAGGAGACAACTTGAAATCAGGCATAGGAGTGTTTGGGTCCTTCTGCCAGAGATCAATATAGTCGAGGATCAACCTTGGATCCAAAAGCAGTGGCACATTTGTGCCATTGGCTCTAGCGGCCCTGACTTGCCTATCTCTGATGATCTCAGCAAGTTCTTCATCATCAGCTTCGTCCTCTTCAGACGGCACTTGGAAGGCGACCTACTTCTTCTGAGGACTAGGGCGAGGACCTCGTCCAGTAGTGGAATTTATCTTCAGTAGAGAGGGTCCCATTGAAGAATTGGGTGCAGCTGAGGAACTAGCTGAAGCTCCTGAGGCAATAGAGATGTCTGTAGTCCTTCGGCACGTGGCAAGATGCACAAGTGCAGAGGACTTCGTCGGAGCAGCTGAGGACTTTGGAGGAGCTGAGAATTTTGGAGGAGCAGGAGCAGCATGAGGAATTGGCCTTGAGGGCTTTAAAGATTCTGGCCGTGAGGGCATTGCTGAGGAACTTGGCCTTGAGGGCACTGAAGGTGAAGCACTTGGCTTATGTCCAGGCTTCTTTGCCATAGATTTCTTCGGCTTGACAAAGGCCTCACGGGAAGCAGCAGCAGAGTCTTCATTGAATTTCCTCACTGCTTCTTTTGTTTGTTTGGCCAACTTGGCCTGACGCTTGGCCCATTCTTCAGGAAAGTCCTCACCGCGCTTGACGCTGGTGGGATCCGCTTCTTGGCCAAGTGCCAATGGAGATCTTGAGCATGGAGGGGTAACAGCGAATTTCTTCATGTATTTGGGAGTAACATATCTGTACTCCCTCCACTCTCTAGCCCATCTCTTCTCTATCTTCTGAATGCGCGCCTTGCACTGATTTTTATCTTCCTCAGGAGGCGTGCAGTACCCAGCATAGATGTCATCAGGGATTTCAAACGTTGTGTTTACTTCAGGCCTCTTTCCTCCTTTCTGTGGCTTCTTACCATCAGCCATTTTCTTTAGTTGAGGAATTTGAACAATCGAATTTTTTGAAGAAGTATGCAACTTTTTTCTTCGAGGAACGCTGCAAATGAGTTAAGTTGATGAGAACCTAGTGATTCAGCAGCGGACATGAGTACCTGTGAACAGAGTATAGTTGTGAGGAATTTGAAGAGGTCATGTGCGTTCTCAGAAGGTTTTCTAAAAAGAACAAGTTTGAAGAATTTGACCAGATGAGCCTTGAAGAATTTCACTAAGCATTCTTTGTCTTAGGTTCCACAGATGTATAGATCAAAAATCCACACATTTGAGGAATCTTGAAGAAAAACATAGCTTAGAGAAACGAATCAAGAACAGATGACATGTGATGTGTTTTAGTGTGTGAAGGTTTGAAGAAAAACACCTTTGAATATTTTGTAGATAATCATTTGAATCACAGAGGGCAGTAAAAGTATCTTTTAATTACCCTGAAAGAAGAACACGACGAACTGTGAGGTGGAGAATTGAAGTTCGTCTATGCAGATCTTCCACGCCCTAACTCGGTGGGGGAAGACGGCTACGGTGGCGGCGGAGTGAAGATTTTCGCGGCCGGCGCGAGTACGGCGGTGACGAGGTCGAGGCAGTGAAGCTCTTCCTCACCGGAGATGATGAAGTAGCGGCGGAGCTAGGGTTTGAGAAGCTCGAGTTGAAGAAGGAGGTCGAGCAGAGTAAAGGAAGTGAGGAAGGGGAGATGGGGTATTTATAGCCACGGTGAAAAACTGTTCGCCCGAAGAATTTGGACGAACGTGCCCCTGACCCTTCTCATTCGGATGACATGTGTCACCCACGTACTGAGAGGTGGAGATCGTGTGCGATCGTGGGTGAAAGGATAAGTATATCGTGGGATGCCGAACGGTTTGAGCGGCAAAGCCGAAAATTTAGATAAGATAGGTTTTAAAGTTCCGTTCGCAATTTCTTCAGCTGACAAGGACACAATGAAGATTGTGAAGGAGTTTCAAATAGAACGCACATGAAGAATTTGTGAACAGATTGGGTTGAGTATAACATAGAGGGGGAAGGGTCCGATCACATTCACTTAGCAAAAAAACAACTTGAAGAAATAGCCCTAAATGAATGATGTAGAGGACATAAACTCATAAATGGCTGATGGTAAGAAAAACGATGGAAACGGTGAAGACAATGCAAAGTTCAAGAATTTGAACAACTGAGGAATTTCAACTTTTGGTGGTGGTGTGACCCACCGTATAAGAATGATGATTTCAGACACCGCATAGAATTGTCATAGGGTTCTGAGAATCAAATTCTTCATTAATTTCTTCACACTTAGAGTGTTATTCTTCACTGATTGAAGAAAAACGTTTCTTCATGTGTTGCACATCTAAGTCATCAATTTTGCATAAGTGTTAGGATGAGTGTCCTTTTCAAAGAACATTCGAAGAATCTAAGATATTTAGCTCACACCGCTGTCGGTGTACAAAAAGAGGGGTACACTTTTTGTACCCCTATAACTGTGCACGGGAAGTCTAAGCCACGGGCACCACCACACTGAGCAAGGCAAGGGAGGTGAGCCAAGGTAAGGCCGAAGGTCAGGAGAAGCAGAACGACACCAAGACCAAGACCATAAAGAGCAAAGGGGATGAAGCGGACCCCCCCCCCGGCAAGATCCTTGCCAGGAGGCGGTTTAGCAAACCCGGCAAAACCCTTGTCATGGCAGCACGTGTCGAAGGCGTCGCTGCCCGCGTACTCTGATTTGACGGCCTTGCCGCCTGCCCTCTTCCTCTTCCGCAGCCTCCCAATGCCAGCCGCCCAAGGAGACGACCCCGAGAAGTTCAGGGAGCCGGCGACACGGATGATGGGGTCGCCGGTGCCGCACGGAGCGGCGCCCGACACCTAATCGGACCCGTCATCCTGCCGCCTACTACCCTCGTCGTCGCTGCCCTGTCCTCCTCATCACTCCCGCCCGAGGAGGAATCTTCACTATCAGAAGAGCTCTCCACGCAGCACCTTGCACGGGTCCCAAAACACCCAAAGACCTTGACGGAGAGAAGGCCACCCTCCATCAGCTTAAAATGGAGAGTGAGCCCCTCCGTCAAGCGGTGGATATGAGCAAACGTCTTCCATCCCCGACAAAGATACATCACGTGAGGGGCGGGGAAGTCGACGCGGACCCGCGTGCCACTGATCCCACAGCCTCTCATGTGTAGCTGCAGCGACTCCGGCGGATCCAGCTCCATCTCCCGCGCGAATGGAGTCGGGAGGCGAAGGCGGAGGCGAGGCGGCCGGCGCAGCCTGACGAAGAACTTGCAAGGGTCAACCCCAACGTGGCCCTCCATGGGGGGGACTGCTGGCGGAGGCGAGGCCGGCGCGCCGCCCCGTCCTCCTCTTCCCTGAGCGCCTCGGCCTCTCCCCCTCCCCCTTCCCCTCGCGGCTGGCTCTGCCACTGCGGTTGCAGGAGAAGGAGGGACACGTTGTCAAGCGGCGACCCTCGCCGCCACCGTTGAAGGACCAGGATTCCCTCTCTCCATGGCGGATGGAAGGGGGGAGCGGAAGCTGAAGGAAGGAGGAGATGAAAAGAATGCGGGGCGCCATCCCCCCTCCTGCTCATTATAAAGGAACGGGGTGGGGGCTCGGCCACCCCGCTCAGCCAATCAAGATGCGGAAGGCGGAGGGAACTGGGACCGACCCGCCGCCCCAGCCCGCGGCGGCCCGGTTTCCCGCCTCCACCGTTCGCCACCCCAAGCGCATGAGAGCCACATGGCGGGCGTGCAGGACCGAGGCGACGGGTGAGGCGATCTCTCCCCACCCCATGATCGTGGGGAGTGGACGCCTTGCAGACCACGCCTCGTCCCCGTTCAGTAAATGGGCCGCGCCTCCACGCCTCCCTCCATTTATGGGGAAGGCGCGAACCGCCCCCTTTACTATGACGTGACGCATGCATGCAGAGCTCAGCCCCACGCATGCCGCCCACGTCACACACGCCTTCCCACGCCGCGCCACGCGCGGCAAGCATGGGAAGTGCAGCGCGCGAAGAGACTTACCGCGGTAAAAACCGCCCCGCCTGCCTGCGCACCATTTTTGGGCCTAGCCCAACGACGCGATTGTGCTTACTGTGGCCCAGGCCTGGGGGCTCCTGTCGGTGTACAAAAAGAGGGGTACATTTTTGTACCCCTATAACTGTGCACGGGCAGTCTGAGCCACGGGCACCACCACACTGAGCAAGGCAAGGGAGGTGAGCCAAGGTAAGGCCGAAGCTCAGGAGAAGCAGAACGACGCCAAGACCAAGACCACAAAGCCCAAAGGGGACGAAGCGGACCCCCCTGGCAAGATCCTTGCCGGGAGGCGGTTTTAGCAAACCCGGCAAGACCCTTGCCGTGGCAGCTCGCCCCACACCTACGGAGTGAGTTACCCTTGAGTCCACTGCCCCCATGGGACAAGGATTCGGGAGACATCCCCGTGGTGGCATGCGGATCTTTGTGAAGACATTCAAGATCAGATACACCCTTTAGAAGATGATGATCCTTGGCGGGATCCCAGCCAAGGAGGACCACAAGGCCCCCGGCAAGAGCCTTGCCGGGGATGACAGCAGGCGCCACGGCTAGACCCTTGCCAGGGCCCCGGCAAGGCCCTTGCCAAGAACACCCATAGGGCCACCATCAGGCCCACGCCAGTCAAACCTCCACTGCCGTTCGCATGCAACTGCCGACCCAACCAGCTGGGCAGGCACCTGCGTGGCAGCATGCGTATCTTCATGGAGATCCACCACTGCGCCACCTCTGCTGCCTGCCTGCCTACATGGCACCGCGGGCGCCGCTGGCCAGGGCGCGTGTCGACATGAGAGGGAGCGGCGACGGACAAGACAGGGCTCTCCCCCGTCCCCGATAAAGCAAGGACACATGGGCAAGACGCATAAAATGCGCCTTGTCATGTAATGCAAGGGATAACCTCACATCACTGTACCCTTTCCACCTCCTGTTTTCCACTATGGCAACCCCTTTCCTATAAAAGGAGTCCCGAGGCGACCAGGAGGAGGATTCAGCTTTTTGGAGCTCCTCACGCCCCATATCTAGCTCAAGAACACAGATATACAATCCACCAAAGCAGGAGTAGGGTTTTATGCATCCTCGCGGCCCGAACCTGGATAAACGAACCGTGTGCTATCTGTTTGATCCGCTCTTCTCACGACCCCGTGCCCCGCAACCGTAGTAGGGATTCTTGTGATCCCATAGGTGTCATTCCCACCGACATCTTTGGCGCGCCAGGTAGGGGACGCAGTTGTGAGAATCGGCCTTAGCAGTTAGTTCAACGCTTCTTCATCGTCATGGCGCCCAAGAAGAAGACGACGGTGGCGGTTGTCCCGTCGGAAGCCGGACATCCCGTCCCGACGCGGGCGAGCAGCGGACCGGTCGCAGAAAGGACCCGGGGCGCCGTTCGTGAACACCAACACCGTCCCAGCAGCCGGAGTTTGGGAGGCGGCGATGTTCGTGCGCCTGGTAACGGGCCGCATGCCGCCAAATCCAAAGACGGAGCCAGGCCCTCCGCGGGTGGCGCGGGGCCTTCCAAAATCGCTACCACCCTGCCCGAAGGCGATGCGAGGGCCTCCAAGACTCCCACGCTGGTGCCGACGGTGCGCTCCTCTCAAGCAGCGCGCGACGAACGGCGCAATCAGGCCGAAGACCCCGGGCGTCACCGCGGGAAGAGCCCCGAGCGCCTCTCCTGGGAGGTAGAAGACCTGCCCGCTCGCCGAGGCGCTGGTGAAGATGGCATGCGCCCGCGGGGTCGTGATAGAGCTCCTTCTGACATGGTCAGAAGTCGAAGCGCGTCGCGATCCATGCAGGTTTCGCTGCCACCAACACCAGCAGAAGCCCTGGCGCGCGCAGTTGCTCCTCGATTTTCCTCCCACTACGGGGAAACTCAACGAATGGAGAGCCACTATCCGAAGCCTTGTTGCGGTGGCCTACAAAGACGAACCGAGTCCAGTGGAGCCTCCGGGTCGACGCTCCGACGGAGTCCCACGCACCAGTGGCAGGAAAGCCGGCGGCGCCGCGACCATGGTGCACTCGCCTCCTCCTCGCCCGGTACCGCGGACGCCAGCCCGTTGCGATGTTACGGGCGACGAAATCTCCATAGCGTCGTCCGACCCGCAGACCCACTGTGACAAGCGCCAAGTCCTTCGGGAACGAGAACATGAAGACGCTCGAACCACTATCGAGCGCTGGCGCGGAGCGCGCCACCAGTCAGACAGGCGAGCAGGGCCTGCTATGAACCACCCGGCACCAGAGAGCCCTGGAGGCCTACCTTACGAAGTAGGCTGTCCGGCTTTTAGCCGTGAGCTGCGGCAGTTCCAGTGGCCCACTCACCCCATCTTCAAACCTGACGTGGGCGAAAAGTACAGCGGCAAGACCCACCCATCCGAGTTCCTCAGCATCTACACCATTGCGATGCAAGCTGCCGGAGCCCGCGACGATAAGGTGCTTGCGAATTACTTTCCGTTGGCTCTTAAACCCAACGCCATGTCATGGTTGATGCACTTGCCGGTAGACTCTATTTCCTCTTGGTCAGATTTGTGCCATGAGTTTGTGGGTGCCTTTACTGGAGGCCACCAAGCCCATGGCCAAGCAAGCGACCTGCACATCATTCCCAGAAGGGAGGCGAGAGTCTCCGCAAGTATATACAGAGGTTCAGCCGGATACAGTACAATATCCCTGATGTTCACCCTGCCGCCATCATCAGCGCGTTCCATCAGAACGTGCGTAACCGCAAGATGCGCGAAGAGCTGGCAATGAACAAGGTGAAAGATGTAGCAGAACTCTATGTTCTTGCTGACAGATGTGCCTGGGCTGAAGAGGGAAGGAAGTACCCCGGCGAAGACGCCGACGTGGAAACTGACTCCTCAGATGAAGATACTGACGCCCCGGCGAAGAAGGGCCGGCGCCGCAACAGGAAGCGCAAAGGTAAAGCCGTGCTTGCCGTCGAGGGATCTGGTGACACCGGCTCCACCAAGAAAACCAAGGCAGATGACCCCGACAAGGAAATTGCCGGATGTGTCGCCTGCCGGGCCTTGGCGGTTGCCAAGAAGCCAGGAAACTCCGACAAGCGATATTGCAAGATCCATCGCACCAAAGGCCATGCTCTCCAAGACTGCCGATAGGTTGAGCTCCTCGCTGAGAAGCAGAGGGCTGAATATGAGAGGCGGGACAAGGAGAAGGGCCAAGACGGTGCTAAGGGGTCCGACAAGAAGCGTGACGACCAGGCGGGCCGTCGCGGCAAGGATAAACAACAAGAGAGGCCTGCCCGGGGCCGTGAAAAAAAGCCAGAAGACGACGATCACGAAGAGGACGACGAATCCGGAGACCAAGAGTTTCAGAAAGCTACAGAGGCCATGTGCATCGACGGCGGCGCCTCGCTGCATACTTCTCACCACCAGCTTAAACAGTGGGCGCGAGAGATTACAGCGGCAGAGCCGTCGTTTGATGCCCAAAGACCACTGAAGTGGTCCAACACACCTATCATTTTTAACACCGAGGATCACCCTGATCGCACTACTGCGGTCGGGTGCTTGCCATTGTTGGTTTCACCAACAATACGCAACCTCAAGGTGACAAAGATGCTAGTCGATGGTGGGGCCGGTCTGAACTTGATCTCGCCTGCCGTGATCGAGAAACTGCAGATTCCTGATGGAGACCTCGTAGAGACGGGCACGTTTCAGGGGGTCAACCCGGGAAGAAGCCAACCTAAGGGAAAGGTCACGTAGCACGTGACTTTTGGAAGCGATCTGAACTACAGGACGGAGAGGATCGTGTTTGATGTTGCCAAGATCCCCTCTTCCTACAACGGGATCCTTGGCCGCCCAGCGCTGGCCAAGTTCATGGCGGCGTCACACTACGCCTACAATACCCTGAAGATGCCAGGACCTGTGACGATCATCACCATCCCCTCCGATAAGAAAGATGCGCTGATTTGCGCTGACCAACTATACCAGCAAGCAGTTGCAGCAGCTGCCGCCACTAGGGCACTTGCTCCTACCGCTGGGACCCCGGGAGGGAAGAAGAAGAAGAAGACCGGTGAGACCTCGGACACCCACTCCGGCAAGCGCACCTCTCAGGAGTGTAGCGCTCCCGTCGAGGACGTGCTAGAGAGCTCCACTAGCGGAAACAAGAAGCCCAGGGCCATACCGTCGGGAACCAAGAAGGTTTCTGTCAATGAGGACGGCACGGGAGGGGCTTTCACCATAAGCTCCACCCTTGACGACAAATAGGAAGACGCGCTCGTCACCTTCCTGTGGGCGAATGTCGATGTATTTGCATGGCAAGCTTTCGACATCACCGGCGTTCCCAGGGAGGTGATTGAGCACCACCTTGCTGTATGTCCTCATGTGCAGCCCATCAAGCAGAATGTCAGAAAGCAAGCTTTGGAACGACAAGAGTTCATCACAGAGGAGATCCGGAAACTGGAAGCAATGGGTTTGGTAAGAGGAGTGCTCCATCCAACGTGGTTGGCCAATCCGGTTGTAGTGCACAAGGCTAATGGGAAGTGGAGGCTGTGTATTGATTACACAGATATCAATAAGGCTTGTCCTAAGGACCCCTTCCCGTTGCCGCGCATCGACCAGATTGTTGACTCCACAGCTGGGTGTGATCTGTTGTCATTCCTCGATGCCTACTCCGACTACCACCAGATCTTCATGACAAGAGAAGACGAAGAGAAAACAGCATTCATCACCCCATGTGGTACGTATTGTTTCATGCGGATGCCTTTTGGGATGAAGAGTGCTGGTTCGACATTTGCAAGGGCGGTCCAGATTGGTTTTGAACCCCAGCTCCATAGAAATATGGAAGCTTATATGGATGACATAGTGGTCAAAACCAAGGACAGGGCAACCCTCATACCGGATTTGCAAGAAACATTTGCAAACCTGCGCAAGATCAATCTCAAGCTGAACCCTGAGAAGTGCGTCTTTGGCGTCCCGTCCGGCAAGGTTCTCAGGTTCTTTTTGTCACAGTGTGGGATAGAGGCCAATCCGGACAAGATCAAAGCTATAGAGCAGATTGAAGCACCCAAGCGAATCAAGTATGTGCGTCGCTTGCAGGTTGCGTCGCCGCTATGGGCAGATTCATTTCCAAGTATGCCGAGCGCGCCCTTCCCTTTTTCAAGATCCTAAAAAAGGCGGGCCCAATGGAGTGGACGCCAGAAGCCGAAGCAGCATTGCAAGATTTGAAGAACTACCTCTCCTCCGTGCCAATACTAGTTGCGCCTAGGCCACATGAGCCGTTGCTGCTATACCTGGCGGCAACAGACCAGGTGGTCAGCACCGCACTAGTGGCGCAGAGAGAGGTTGACGACGAGGTAATGGCAGCGACAGAGCCCGACACCACCAATGCAGAGTAGACACAGCCAGTTGAAGTGCCGCCGAAGAAGAAAATGATGCAGCACCCGGCCTACTTTGTTAGTTCCCTCCTGCAGGGAGCTAGATCAAGGTACTCCGGCGTGCAGAAACTGCTCTTCGGCCTTCTTATGGCCTCGAGGAAGCTGCGTCACTACTTCTAGGCACACGAGATCACTGTTGTCACTCGCCTCCCTCTACAACGGATATTGCACAATCCAGATGCAACGGGAAGAATTGTGGAATGGGCACTGGAGCTATCCAGCTTTGGCCTCAAGTTTGAAAGTACTTCGACGATTCAGAGCCGAGTCCTGGCGGAGTTCATTGTAGAATGGACTACAATGCCTAACGAAGAAGCCCAATAGACTGCTCTCCCCGGCAAGGTGGCAAGTTGCAGTTGGATCATGTACTTTGATGGAGCTTTCTCCTTACACGGCGCCGGGGCTGGCGTACTGCTTGTCGCGCCCACCGGAGAGCACCTCAAGTACGTGATCCAGATGCACTTCCCCAGGGAGGTGTCAACAAACAATACGGCAGAGTACGAAGGGCTGCTTGCCATTCTTAGGATCGCGGCGGACCTCGGAATCAAGAAGCTCATCGTCAGGGGCGACTCGCAGCTCGTCGTCAAGCAAGTCAACAAGGACTACCAGAGCCCGTTGATGAAGGCCTACGTCGATGAAGTGAGAAAGCTGGAAGAGCGTCTCAACGGTATACAGGCTGAATACGTTCCCCGAGCGGAGAACGATATCGCCGATTACCTGTCAAAACACGCTGCCCTCGAGCTACCTGTGGAACCAGGTACCTTTGTGCTCCAGCTAACTTAGCCATCCATTGATCCATCAACAGAGCAGAACAAGAGGAGGAACTCAGGACCCGGCAAGTACTTTCCCGCCGAGCTCCCTGGAGCCGCCGGCAAGGATGTTGCCAGGGACATTGAGCCCGCCACGGGACGGCTAGCTCCGGCGGAGCGTCAAGCTCTTGCCGTCGAGACAGCCGCTCCTATAGCGGAGGAAATGCCTTTAGTCCTCACTGTCGAGCCCCAGGCTCCAGCGTGGGCACAGCATACCGTCCGATTCCTCCAAACAGGGGAACTTCCTGAAGAGCAGGAAGAAGCGGAAAAAGTAGCCCGTCGCTCTACCATGTACCAGTTCATCGATGACGTCCTGTACAGAAAGAGGCCAAACGGTTTGAAATTGAAGTGTATCCCTCGGGAGGAAGGACTGGAGCTGTTGGCGGAGATACACGGAGGCATATGTGGATCCCACATCGGGTCAAGGGCCCTTGCCGGCAAGGCATTTCAGCAAGGCTTCTTCTGGCCCACCGCCCTCCAGGATGCGATGACACTAGTCACTAGGTGTGAAGCGTGTCAGTTCCATTCAAAGAAGCTTCATCAGCCAGCTCAAGCCCTTCAAACCATTCCTCTCTCCTGGCCCTTCTCGGTCTGGGGCCTCGACATACTGGGCCCTTTCCCCCGCGCTGTCGGGGGCTTTGAGTACTTGTACGTTGCAATCGACAAGTTCACAAAGTGGCCGGAGGTGGAGGCAGTGAGGAAGGTCACAGCTCAGTCAGCCGTCAAGTTCTTCAAGGGACTAGTGTGCCGTTTTGGTGTACCCAACAGGGTCATCACCGACAACGGCACACAGTTCAGAAGCCGCACCTTCATGCAATATATCCAGGACCTCGGCAGCAAAGTCTGTTTCGCTTCCGTTGCTCACCCACGAAGCAATGGTCAAGCTGAGAGGGCAAACGCTGAAGTACTGCGAGGCTTAAGGACCAAGACCTTTGATAGGCTGCACAAGAGTGGAAGGCACTGGATTGATGAGTTGCCGATGGTTCTTTGGTCGATCAGGATGACGCCAAATCGAGCCACCGGCCAGACACCCTTTGCCCTAGTATACGGGGCAGATGCAGTTCTCCCCACTAAACTCATATACGGGTCACCTCGAGTGCTCGCTTATGATGAGCTTGAGCAAGAGCAACTGCGGCAAGATGACGCAATGCTCCTTGAGGAAGATTGTCTTCGAGCGGCTGTGAGAGCAGCACACTACCAGCAAGCCTTCTGCCGCTATCATAGCCGGAAGGTTCATGCCCGAAGCCTTGAGGAAGGCGACCTTGTCCTTTGGCGCGTTCAATCGGCCAAGAATTCCAACAAGTTGACGCCAAAGTGGGAAGGCCCTTATCGGGTAATACGAGTCACCAAGCCCAGCGCAGTCCGCCTGGAACATTGAGCATCTTCGCAAGTTTTACCCGTGAGGCGCGGCTTGCCGGGCCCCCCGGCAAGCCACCTTTTGTACAAGCATTGCCGATGATGCATGTAACCCTTTGTACAAAGCCAGGCGCAGATCCTGAGCATAAACGAATGAAGCGCTGGCGCCCTAAGTTATAGCATGCATGCTAGGTCAAGTCTCGTCCTTGGTTAGGGTTGATAGTGCTTAGCGGCGACTAACCCCTAGCTTAGAGGTCGAGTGTGCGTCTCTTTGTCTTTCTTTTGTCTTCTTTGGTTCACAGGACACACGGATATCCGTGCCGAACCACTTGGGGAGGAAAAGAAGATGAACAGACCAGCATCTAGCCCCCGGCAAGCCAGCGTTGCTGGGGGCTGCAAGAGCAAAGATTCACCCACGGCGAACCAGGGTTGCCGGGGGCTGCATCTTCAGATAAGTTCTTCATCCCTTATCATGCATTCCATTATGGACTGAGGTATGTGAAACCTTGTTTTCCCCTAAGCTACTGTGCTCCCATAACTCTAGGCCCTAGGGCTCGTTCCTGGGGCCAAGTTTGGTCGTAGTCGCGGCAGCGAAAGGATGAAACAAGGAGCCAGAACCCGCCTCATCCTCGCCTCCGCCAAAGGCGTGAGGAAGGTCGAGCGAAGTGGGGAGACGGCAAGGCCTGTTGCTGGGCAAGGAAATGTTTATCTTGAAGATATCAAGGATTTACTCCTTGTCGTGGGTTCCACCCGCAAACAAATGACCCGGCAAGCATCCCTTTTTCATTAAAAACATTCCACTCAGGTACAGTCCATAGGGAATGGAAAACATGAATGATGGGATTACAAGTTTTAAATTCAGCTAAGGCCCGAAGGCTTACAAACTAAAAAGAGATAAGGTGTCCATAATCCCTTTCTTGTCCCTCTCCTCAGGAAGCAGGTCAAGGAGGCGAAAAGGGCAAAAGGGGCGCCTAGGCGAGCTACGGGTGGCAGAAGACACCAAGAAAACATCTCGGTGGCCATCCGAAGGTTGGATGGTGATGGAAGCGCTGGAAGCAGAGCTCGAAGACGAGGCGGCAGGACGTCAACACGCGTCGAAGGTGTTGGTGCCCGCGTACTCTGATTTGACGGCCTTGCCGCCTGCCCTCTTCCTCTTCCGCAGCCTCCCAATGCTAGCCGCCCAAGGAGACGACCCCGAGAAGTTCAGGGAGCCGGCGACACGGATGATGGGGTCGCCGGTGCCGCACAGAGCGGCGGCCGACACCTAATCGAACCCGTCATCCTGCCGCCTACTACCCTCATCGTTGCTGCCGCTGCCCTCCTCGTCACTCCTGCCCGAGGAGGAGTCTTCACTATCAGAAGAGCTCTCCACGCAGCACCTTGCACGGGTCCCAAAACACCCGAAGACCTTGACGGAGAGAAGGCCACCCTCCATCAGCTTAAAATGGAGAGTGAGCCCCTCCGTCAAGCGGTGGATATGAGAAAACGTCTTCCATCCCCGACAAAGATACATCACGTGAGGGGCGGGGAAGTCGATGCGGACCCGCGTGCTGCTGATCCCACAGCCCCTCATGTGCAGCTGCAGTGACTCCGGCAGATCCAGCTCCATCTCCCGCGCGAATGGAGTCGGGAGGCGAAGGTGACGGCGAGGCGGCTGGCACAGCCTGACGAAGAACTCGCAAGGGTCATGCCCAACGTGGCCCTCCATGGGGGGAGGAACAGCTGGCGGAGGCGAGGCCGGCGCGCCGCCCCGTCCTCCTCTTCCCCGAGCGCCCCGGCCTCACCCACGTCCTCGCCCCCTCCACCTTCCCCTCGCGGCTGGCTCTGCCACCGCGGGTGCAGGAGAAGGAGGGACGCGTTGTCGAGCGGCGACCCTCGCCGCCACCGTTGAAGGACCAGGATTCCCTCTCTCCATGGCGGATGGAAGGGGGGAGCAGAAGCTGAAGGAAGGAGGAGATGAAAAGAATGCGGGGCGCCATCCCCCCCTCCCGCTCTTTATAAAGGAACGAGGTGGGGGCTCGGCCGCCCCGCTCAGCCAATCAAGACGCGGAAGGCGCAGGGAACTGGGACCGACCCGCCGCCCCAGCCCGCGGCAGCCCGGTTTCCCGCCTCCACCGTTCGCCACCCCAAGCGCATGAGAGCCACATGGCGGGCGTGCAGGACCAAGGCGACGGGTGAGGCGATCTCTCCCCACCCCGTGATTGTGGGGAGTGGACGCCTTGAAGACCACGCCTCGGCCCCGTTCAGTAAATGGGCCACGCATCCATGCCTCCCTCCGTTTATGGGGAAGGCGCGAACCGCCCCCTTTACTACGACGTGACGCATGCATGCAGAGCTCAGCCCCACGCATGCCGCCCATGTCACACACGCCTTCCCACACCGTGCCACGCGCGGGAAGCATGGGAAGCGCAACGCGCGAAGATACTTACCGCGGTAAAAGCCGCCCCGCCTGCCCGCGCACCATTTTTGGGCGTAGCCCGACAACGCGATTGCGCTTACGTGTGGCCCAGGCCCCGGGGCTCCTGTCGGTGTACAAAAAGAGGGGTACACTTTTTGTACCCCTATAACTGTGCACGGGAAGTCTGAGCCACGGGCACCACCACACTGAGCAAGGCAAGGGAGGTGAGCCTAGGTAAGGCCGAAGCTCAGGAGAATCAGAACGACGCCAAGACCAAGACCACAAAGAGCAAACGGGACGAAGAGGACCCCTCGGCAAGATCCTTGCCGGGAGGCGGTTTTAGCAAACCCGGCAAGACCCTTGTCGTGGCAGCTCGCCCCACACCTACGGAGTGAGTCACCCTTGAGTCCACTGCCCCCATGGGACAAGGATTCGGGAGACATCCCCGTGGTGGCATGCGGATCTTTGTGAAGACATTCAAGATCAGATACACCCTTTAGAAGATGATGATCCTTGGCGGGATCCTAGCCAAGGAGGACCACAAGGCCTCCGGCAAGAGCCTTGCCGGGGATGACAGCAGGCGCCACGGCAAGACCCTTGCCGGGGCCCCGGCAAGGCCCTTGCCAAGAACACCCGTAGGGCCACCATCAGGCCCACGCCAGTCAAACCTCCACTGCCGTTCGCATGCAGCTGTCGACCCAACCAGCTGGGCAGGCATCTGCGTGGCGGCATGCGGATCTTCATGGAGACCCACCACTGCGCCACCTCAGCTGCCTGCCTTCCTACATGGCACCGCGGGTGCCGCTGGCCAGGGCGCGTGTCGACACGAGAGGGAGCGGCGATATATGAGACAGGGCTCTCCCCCATCCCCGATAAAGCAAGGACACCTGGGCAAGACGCATTAAATGCGCCTTGTCATGTAATGCAAGGGATAACCTCACATCACTGTACCCTTTCCACCTCATGTGTGCCACTGTGGCAACTACTTTCCTATAAAAGGAGGCCCGAGGCGACTAGGAGGAGGATTCGGCTTTTTGGAGCTCCTCACGCCCCATAGCTAGCTCAAGAACACAGATATACAATCCACCAAAGCTGGAGTAGGGTTTTACGCATCCTCACGGCCCAAACCTGGATAAACGAACCGTGTGCTATCTGTTTGATCCGCTCTTCTCACGACCCCGCGCCCCGCAACCGTAGTAGGGATTCTTGTGATCCCATAGGCGTCGTTCCCACCGACAACCACAACTTGCTAAATCTCTTCTCATCCAAGGGATTTGTGAAGATATCGGCTAGTTGTTCTTCAGTCTTCACATGCTCAATAGAAATGTCGCCCTTCAACACATGATCACGAAGAAAATGATTACGAATCTGAATGTGCATTGTCTTTGAGTGCTGAACTAGGTTGTGAGCAATCTTGATGGCACTCTCATTGTCATAGAAGAGAGGCACATTCTTCATGTTGACGCCGTAGTCCTTGAGAGTTTGCTTCATCCATAGAAATTGAGCACAACAAGAACCAACAGCAACGTACTCAGCTTTAGCAGTAGATAGTGATACGCAGTTCTGTTTCTTCGAGGACCAACAGACCATAGATCGTCCGAGGAAATGACATGTACCAGATGTTGACTTGCGGTCCACACAATCACCAGCATAGTCAGAATCATAATATCCAATGAGATCAAAAGCCGAGCCCTTGGGGTACCATAATCCAAGTGTTGGTGTGTGAGCTAGATATCGAAGAATATGCTTCATAGCCTTATGGTGTGATTCCTTCGGTGTAGCTTGAAATCGGGCACACATGCAAACACTAAGCATAATATCTGGCCTAGATGCACATAAGTACAATAAAGAACCAATCATGGAGCGGTATACCTTATGATCGAAGTCAATACCATTTTCATCAATGCACAGATGACCATTTGTGGGTATAGGAATTTTGACGCCTTTGCAATCTTGCATGCCGAATTTCCTCAGTACATCCTTGAGGTATTTCTCCTGAGATATGAATATGCCATTGCGTTGTTGACGAATTTGAAGTCCTAAAAAGAATTTCAATTCTCCCATCATAGACATTTGATATTCTTCACTCATCATCTAGGCAAATTCATCAGTATAGCGTTGGTCAGTACAGCCAAAGATAATATCATCAACATATATTTGGCACACAAACAATTCACCATCATAAGATTTAGTGAAAAGAGTAGGATCGAGTGAATCGGGTTTGAAGCCTTTCTTCATAAGGAATTCCTTAAAAGTATCATACCACGCCCGTGGGGCCTGCTTGAGGCCATAGAGGGCCTTATTAAGTCTGAAGACTTTGTCAGGATTTTTTGGATCTTCAAAACCTGGGGGTTGAGCAACATATACTTCTTCCTCAAGCTTACCATTGAGGAATGCACTTTTCACATCCATTTGATATAAAGTGATATCATGATGGTTAGCATAAGCAAGTAATATGCAAATAGCCTCAAGTCTAGCAACAGGTGCAAAAGTTTCATCGAAATCAATTCCTTCAACCTGTGTGTAGCCTTGAGCTACAAGCCGTGCCTTATTCCTTACCACAAGGCCATTTTCGTCTTTCTTGTTGCGATAGATCCACTTTGTGCCAATGATATTGTGCTTGTGAGGATCTGGACGTTTGACCAGTTCCCAAACATTGTTGAGCTTGAACTGATGTAATTCTTCTTGCATGTCCTGAATCCACTCGGGCTCCAGAAATGCTTCATCTACCTTAGTGGGATCTGTGATAGAGACAAAAGCATAGTGCCCACAAAAGTTAGATAAATGTGAAGCTTTTGAGCGTGTGAGAGGACCTGGTGCTTTAATGTCATTGATGATCTTTTCAACTTGCACTTCTTTTGCAATGCGAGGATGAGCTGGTTGTCATTGAGGTATTTGATCAGCATTTTCTTCAGCACCATTTTCTTTAGTATTTTCTTCAGGTGCATTAGCTCGGCGTTCTTCATGTTCTGGAATGAATTCTTCAACAGATTCTTCAGTAGGAATGACATCCTCAGTAGCCTTGAACTTGATAGTTTCCTCAGGTGCTGGTTCATCTATCACAGTAGGTAGGTGCTCTCTTTGCGAGCCATTAGTTTCATTGAATGGCACATCTACAGTTTCAACAACCTTGTGAAGAACGTTGTTGAAGACTTTGTAGGTGTGCGAGTCCTTTCCATAACCAAGCATAAAACCTTCATGTGCTTCGGTGCAAATTTTGAGTTGTGATGAGGATCTCTAATCCAACATTTAGCACCGAAGACTTTGAAATAACTTACATTGGGTTTCTTATCAGTGAGGAGTTCACAGGCAGTCTTCTTGAAGAATTTGTGAAGATATACTCTGTTGATGATGTGGCATGCAGTAGCAATTGCATCAATCCAGAAACGATGAGGTGTCTTGTATTCATCAAGCATAGTGCGAGCCATCTCAACAAGAGTTCTGTTCTTGCGCTCCACGACGCCGTTCTGAGGAGAAGTATAAGGATAAGATAACTCATGAGTAATACCAAGTTCATCAAGATAGTTATCAAGACCAGAATTCTTGAACTCAGTTCCATTGTCACTTATGATGTGCTTGATCTTCACACCAAAGTTGGTTGAAGCCCTTGAGTAAAATCGTTTGAAGACTTCCTGCACTTCATGTTTGTAAGTAACAATGTGTACCCATGTGTAGCGAGAGTAATCATCAACAATAACAAAGCCATATAGAGATGCATCATTTGTAACAGCTGAATAATGATTAGGGCCAAAAAGATCCATATGAAGCAATTCACACGGTCGAGTGGTAGTCATGATTGTCTTTGCTGGATGCTTGGCCTTGGTCATCTTTCCAGCTTCACAGGCTCCGCATAAGTGATCCTTGAGGAATTTGACATTCTCGATGCCAATGACATGCTTCTTCTTCGCAAGCGTGTGCAAATTCCTTATGCCTGCATGACCAAGTCGTCGATGCCAGAGCCAGCCTTCCGAAGCTTTTGCAAGTAGGCAGACGGTTGGTTGTGGTCCTGTAGAGAAATCAACAATATACAGGTCTCCTCTCCTAAAGCCTTCGAAGACTTTGGAATTGTCAGCTTCCATAACCACAACACAACGGTACTTGCCAAAGACAACAACCATATCAAGATCACAAAGCATTGAGACAGACATAAAGTTGTATCCTAAGGACTCAACAAGCATGGCTTTGTCCATGTGTCGATCCTTTGTAATCGCAACCTTACCTAGACCCAATACCTGACTTTTGCCTTTGTCAGAAAGATGATATGCTTTAGATGCGATGGAGATAAGGGAGCATCCATCAATAGATTCTTGTCACCAGTCATGTGATTTGTACATCCACTATCGAGGACCCACTCAGTGGCTTTGGGTTGATCATCCTGCAGATGAATTAGTGCAGCTTACGAACTCATATACTTCATCAGTGAAGAATATGACATCAAATCATTAGATCAATTTCATCAAGCAAGAGAACAGATAAAGAAGTATGAGGACGTGAGAAATGAAAGTTCATTTCTTCATGATTAGCCTGCGTCCTTTCAGGCACTCTCAGGTCTCCAGCAAATTCTTTAGACGATTACATACGTCTGGAGACCTGACCCTGCAGAAGAGATTAGTTCTTTTTATTCACCACCCACATCTGAAGGGGTGGCAAAGAGTTCATCACTCTGCGAGCTCCATATGAGAAAGGTGGCATAGAAGCCAGTCCACTTTGTTTCATATAAGAGGGGTTAGGATAAGCATATGAATAAGCAGAGAAATTCTTTGAGGACTTATGAACATAATAATTAGAAGAATAATGCTCATATTCATAGCCCTTAGCTCTTTCCTGCAAAACAGAGTTGTTAGCACGATGATATTCATGTGAGGATGAGGGAGTCCTGGATTAGGGGGTCTCCAGACAGCCGGACTATCTCCATGGGCCGGACTGTTAGACTATGAAGATACAAGATTGAAGACTTCGTCTCGTGTCCGGATGGGACTCTACTTGGCATGGAAGGCAAGCTAGGCAATACGTATATGGATATCTTCTCCTTTGTAACCGACCTTGTGTAACCCTAACCCTCTCCGGTGTCTATATAAACCGAAGGGTTTTAGTCCGTAGGACAACAATCACAACACACAATCATACCATAGGCTAGCTTCTAGGGTTTAGCCTCTCTGATCTCGTGGTAGATCTACTCTTGTACTACCCATATCATCAATATTAATCAAGAAGGACATAGGGTTTTACCTCAATCAAGAGGGCCCGAACCTGGGTAAAACATCGTGTCCCCTGCCTCCTGTTACCGTCTGGCCTAGACGCACAGTTCGGGACCCCCTACCCGAGATCCGCCGGTTTTGACACCGATAGAGGACTTTGTTCCTTTTGAGAAATTTGGTCCATATGAAGAATTTGATCTGGGGTTCCTATTCTTCACAGGTGATGTCCTGAGGACATTCACCTCAAGACTTTCAAGGCACCTTTTGGGAACCCAGGTTTTCTTCATAGGGGAACCATTCCTGCAGTTAGTGCCAACATATCTAGCAAATACTTCACCATTCTGATTTTTGAACAATTTATAGTTGGAGTCAATTGACTCATCATCAGAACGAGGAGATTCACAAGCAAAGCCAGATAAATTAGATGGATCAACTGGAGGTCCCTTTGCAGCAACCCATGAGGTTTTGGGGTACTGCTGAGGCTTCCAATATGTACCATCAGCATTGAGTTTCCTTTGAAAGGCAATACCCTCTTTCCTAGGGTTCCTGTTGAGGATCTGCTTTTTAAGCACATCACAAAGAGTCTGATGCCCATTGAGGCTTTTGTACATGCCTGTTATGTACAATTCCTTCAGCCCTGCATCATCAGTGATACTAGCAGTGTCCTCAGATGAGGAATTAGTGATAGCATAGGCAGGTGAAGAATTTGAAACATTAGCAGCATTTGAACATTCAGGTGAAGAATTAGCAGATTCACGTTCAGTGCACTCCAAGCATGGAGGAACAAATTCTTCCTAAGAAGCACTGATTTGTTGAGCAAGTAATGAATCGCGCTCCTTCTGAAGACCTTCATAACTCTCTCTTAGCTTTTCAAGATCTTGCTTTCTTTGAAGAAGTTCATAAGAAAGCTTCTCATGATCAGATAAGAGTGTGTTATAATGATCTTGAAGGGTGTCATACTTAGTATGAAGTCTCTGAAGACTTTCAGCCAAAGCTTTTGACTGATCCATTTCTTCACCCAACATGTCATCGCTCTTATTTAGCATGTATTGAACTTTTTCCAAAGCTCTTTGTTGTTTAGTGGCAAGGGAAGCAAGTTTGACATAGCTGGGTCCAAATTCATCACCAGATTCATCATCACTAGACTCAGATAGGTAGCATTCAGTTACCTTAGCATCTTTTGCCATAAGGCATGATGCAGAAGATGATGATTCTGGTTCGAATGTCATCGCTTTGAGAGATTCTTTGAAGTCCTCAAACCAAGGATCATGACAGGTTCGATGACCTTCATAGACCTCAGAGAGACAGTCCCAGATAAGCTTCGCATGATCGAGATGCATGATATTCCCGAACTGATCTTGAGACAAACAGGAGCAAATGACGTCCTTCGCTGTGAGGTTGAGAATAGTGTACTTGCAAATGTCGTCAGCTTCCGCCATCTTGCACAGATCGGTCAGACCAATCTCAGTGACGGTCCACGGCTCGCTGTTCATCGCCATGAGATGCTTCTTCATCATGGCCTTCCACTTGGGATACTCGTGACCGTCAAAGATGGGGCATGTCACCTTCTTCATACCTGCGGTCGACATAACTAAAACTCTAGGTGGTTAAACCAAAATCACACAGAACAAGGAAGCACCTTGCTCTGCTACCAGTTGAAAGTGCGTTATATCGACTAGAGGGGGTGAATAGGCGATTTTTATGAATTCTTCACTGGGGAATTTGCAGGTGAGGAAATTCCTTAGTGAAGAACTACTAGAAGAGGAATAAGTACTCAAAAGTAAACATAACAGAGCACAAGCATAGTCATCATGATGAAATGAAGACAAGCACAGAGTACAGAAAGCGTAAACATAGGATAATACAGAATGAAGACAAACAGACTAAAGAAATTGAAATGAGGAATTTGAGAAAGTCTTCAGTCAAAGTCTTCAAACACAGATATGAACAAGCACTCAACTTAGTTATGAGGAAATGAAAGAGTTGAGGAAATAGAACGAATGAGCTTGGTGGAGACAATGATTTGGTTGACCAGTTTCAACTGATGTCTAAGTTGTACATCTGGTTGGAGCGGCTAGGTATTTAAACCTGAGGACACACAGTCCTCACCGTATTCTCCTTGAGCTAAGGTCACACAGACCTCGCCCAATCAATCGTGGTAAGTCTTCAGGTGACTTTCGAACCTTCACAAACTTGGACGCCTAACCGTCTGGAAGAAGCACAGCCTTCAAAGGTAACAAGCGTCGGATCCATGCAGGATCAATCTCTTCAGTGATGCTCAATCACTTGGGGTTTGTAGGTGTTTGGGTTTGGGTTTTCCTCACTTGATGATTTTCGCTCAAAGTCCTAGGAGGATGGGATGCTCTCAAATGACAAGTGTCAGTTTCTCTCGGAGCAGACAACCAGCTAGTGGTTGTAGGGGGCGGCTCTTTATAGCCTAGGGAGCAGCCCGACATGATAAGACATAAATGCCCTTCAATGATATGACTGTTAGGTGGGTAGATATTATGGGACAGCTGGCGCATAGCACAACAACGGTCAGAAATTTGAGTATCAAATTCCTCAAGGCTATCATGTTCCTCACTGTGTAGATAATCCGCACTGGCGAATTCCTAACTCCTCAGTCAGAACAAATTCCTCAGAGACCAGAAGAACTTCGTCTCTATCACTGAAGAATATGACTGAACTGTATGAGATTTCCAATGGCTTCACCCGAAGGATTGGTAGGTGTAGGATTTTGAGTTGAGCATCACAAGGAAATTTTTCCTTAGTATTTCCTCGACCCCCTTTAATAGTACGGTGTTTCCTATGACTCAAGAAAGAGAAAATGAAACTACGAAAACAAAAGTCTTCACGCTTCATGTTCCTCGGATGAATACCAAGTCTTCAAGATTGCATCAATTTCTTCACTTTCGAAGTCTTCAGAAATCCAAAGTCTTCAGTCGAAGAACTTCATTTTTAAGGGTCGACTTTCTCTGTAAATATCAAACTCCTCATAGACTTATAGACCTGTGTATACTCAAAAACACATTAGTCCCTTAACCTATAAGTCTTCAATACACCAAAATCACTAAGGGGCACTAGATGCACTTACATGTCCGACATCTCTACCGACAGGAAGCTCAAGAGAAGCTCCCCAAGCTCAAGTCCGCGACTTCCACGAGCTACTACGACCTCGACATCGACCACGCGATTCCTTTCTATGGGACTCAAGAACCCGAGGAGTATCTCGAGTGGGATCATTTGATGGACGACTACCTCAAGCTACATCAAGTTCCTCCTGAAGATCAAGTGAAGTGCGCCACAAGGAACTTCCACGACTACGCGTCCACATGGTGGCTTCATGCACCTTCGGAGACCTATGACATGAGTTGGCGCAAGACGAAGAGAGCTTTGCGGCGAGAGTTTGTGCCTCCGACCTACACGGAACAACTTCAACGCCAATTGGAGAACACCATCCAAGGATCCAAGTCCATCGACGAGTACTTCAAGGATATGAAGATTGCCTTGCGACGAGCCGGCGTGGACGACCCCATTTCGATGAAGTTCCACTTCATGATGGGATTGCACAATGACATCTCCAAGATGATCTTCCTCGAGAACTACAAGTCCCTCGACGACAACTACATTGGTGCTCTCAAGGAGGCACAAGAACTCATGAAGGCCAAAGCTTCTCCACCCCAAGATCACTTTGCGACGACCAAGCTCCATGAGAACGAGCATGAGGCTAGTACCACCACGATGTCCAAGGCCGACGAGCTCCAAGATGATGCTCCCAAGTTCGACTTCACTGCCTTCCCTCTTTGTGGCATTGATGATGTCGAGTCCTACATGACTCTTTTTCAAGACGGTGCAGCGACGAGTACGACTATGGAGACCCTCAAGGACCAAGCTTTGGAGGCGAGCGACAAGGTGGCGATCAAGGATGATGCTTCCATCTTAGGAGGCGAGAGTGATTATGTGCCATCTTCGGCCTTCATCCATGGCGACAGCGATGAGATGGTTGAGCATGAGATTTTCCCTTCGACCACGGCAACGTTTGATGACTTGAGTGACTTTTGCCACCATATTGAGAGTGAGAGTGACTTCACCACTAGCCCCATATATGATGTGTTGCATCAATTCCCATGTGAGGAGAGCCACAACCCCCACCACTTGAGTGAGATGAGTGACTCCACCATACGTGAGATTGAGTGCACCTATTTTGAGGGAGTGAGTGAACCACCACATAGAGAGAGTGAGATATGATGCGGAGCATCCTATGGACATCACCATATCAAGAGTACGTTCGGTGAGTGACACGTGCGACATCTACTTCACATACACAAAGGTGAATTATCTCCTTTACACGTGCTCATTTGACCCCTTCGAGCATGGTATACTACTTGACACCCCTCTCGTGTGCATGCATAGGTATTGTTGGAACACTGCGGACGATGAGGAGGAGTGCAAGCGCCAAGGAACAACTACACCATCCGCGAAGGAAGCGTGGAAACGAAGACAGAAGAAGAGATACCAAAGAAGCTACAACGAGCGGACGTCCGGCCCACACAGGATGACCGGCCAGCGAGCGGACGTCCGGCCTCCACCGGACGACCGATGCATGAAGTCCAAGCCGAGCTACAGCAAGTGGATGTCCGACACCACCGGACGACCGGCGACCGGACGACCGGACACCTCCGGAAATCCGGTACTTCAGCGACCGAGCCAGAATGAGCGGAAGTCCAGCGACTACCGGACGTCCGGACGCACATGAGCCACCGGACGACCGCTACACACCGGACGTCCGGTACCTGTCTGCGCACAGGATCGGGCCCGAGGCCCATGTATCCTTCTCCCACTTACCCCTTCGTGGACCTATACTATATATACTCCTCCACCTCCTTCTAGTTAGGGTTAGCAGAGTAGTAGCTCAATTAGAGATAGAGCTTTTCTCATCCATTACGGATCTACTCGACGAGAGAGACCGCGGCCCCTCTTCGGAGAAGATCCACCTTGGATTCAAGACCCCTTGTGGGAAGATCCTTCTAGGATTCAAGCCCCCATCTCCTTTGGATCTGGGATGAACTCTACCATCGGGACCTCCTCATGGAGATGAACCTTACCTTGTATCTTTCCCTTTGTTGTTCACGTACCTTGTGGATCTTGTGTGTTTGATTGTCTAGTGGATGTGTGATTGGACTTGTTCTTGAGTGTTTCCCCTTGTGTTTTCTCTCCGTTCTTCCCCGTGTCTTCGCGGGATCCGCTCCTTTCGTGAAAGATCGGTCGTATAGGGTTCCACCCAACATCATCTTGGTATCTAGAGCCAGGTGGATCACGATTTCAGAGCCTCCCCGTTGTGTTTCTAGCCTTGTTTTTGTTGATTTTGTTCCAAATTCGAAAATCCCCACCAAAAATAGCCCCAAATTTTTTTGTGATTTGTTGGTTTGACGAAGTTTTATTGGATTTGATCCATGTATTTTCTTGGTTTCAAGTGGATCTAGCATCTCCCCAAGTTTCCCCATCTTTTATCCATGAAATCTTCTCAATTTTGACCCCAAAATCTCCATTTTCCGTCCAAAATCGCGTCCCGGATCTCAAATCTTGCGTTGACCCCGATCCTCCGGACGACCGACCTTTTACGGACGTCCGGAGCCTCAGGAAACATTGGACATCTGACCTTTTCTGGACGACCATAACCCCAAACCCGAGCCAAATTTATGGATTTCCGAGCCCGGCCGGACGTCCGACGACCGGACATCCGTCCTTTTACGGACGTCCGTAACCTCTAGATATTGATTTCGGCTTATTTTTGTTTCGGCCATAACTAATTCATCCGAACTCCGATTTGGACGTTCTTTAGCTCGTTTTGAAGCTCTTGACATCCCCCTTGCCATAAAAATACCACCAACATTATTTGACTCCATAAATTTTTGACAATTTTGGCATCTTTGCCTAGGGCTTCCACCACATCATCTGCTACACCACCACCGACTTCCGCAACCTAACCAATTTTGTTCCCCATCGCATTAGTGGTTGATTGAGTAGTGATTTGAGTCTCCTAAGGTGTCTAGGCTACTTAGGGACGGTTGCTTCTACATCAACCACCACCACCACTACCACCGTCACCACCAACCATCATACCACATTCACTACAAAAAAAGACACATCCGTGACATTTTGGGCCGAACGAAATTTTTTCTGTCATACATATGACACTTCTATGACGATAATTGTGAAAAAACCCGGTATCATCATAGATGTGGTGAGCTCCTACTTCTATGACGAAAAATCATGACGGAAAATGGGCTTTTTGTCCTGAGCGGGCCGGAGACGCAGCTGCATGACATTCTTTGGGCCGTCCATGACGGAAAAAACCGTGGTAGAAGCGAGGGGGAGGAAAATTTCGAGGAGTTCCCGGTTACGGTGGGAGGTCGGGGGCCGAGCGATGCATGTTTCTCTCGTACACGTACGTGCGTGTGTGCGAGGCGTTGGCTCTAACTGAACCCGAGCGATTGCACTACAGGCTACGCGTTACTGAACCCGAGCGATCGATCGATGGCTGTTAACTGAACCCGATCAAGCAATTCCTTCGCTACTGCTGCTAACTGAAGCCGATCGATTGGATGAACAGTGAGCGT